>NW_024081525.1:66425-139528 GCF_003009895.1 Hyaena hyaena | reverse complement strand
CCCCCCCCCCCCCCCCCCCCCCGCATTTGGACTTGGTCGCAGTCATTCAGGTGGTTAGTTCGTGACGGATCCGGGGTGTAGGAGTGAGACCTCCCAGCTAAGAAGCTGCAGAGCTTTTCATTCTAATGCTTGAGAAGCTGTAAGTAAGATGCCTTTGCACTTGGGGCTTTCCTGGGGCTGCGCAGATCAACGACACTTCCTTGTGCTCCTTTGTAATCGGCAACATACCCTGTGGCGGAGAGAGACATTGAAGAGCCACTCTCCTTTTTCTCCCAGCCCTGTCTTTCCGGGACAACCCTGCAAACTCCATCCCAATGATTTTGGAGAGAGGAGCCAAACCCTAGCCCTCATGGAGACTGGGCAGGGCTTGGGGACGGCCTTTGCTCAGGTCCCGCCATTTCCAGTCCCTTTATATTTTACAGCCTGACCTTGGGCAGCTGCCTACTAACCAGGAAGAACTCTCTCCCCTGCACCCCGTGCACCCCTTTAAAAGCTGAAAGAGGTTGAAGGGATTTGAGCCACTCAAGGAATGGGAGAAGAGGCTGGGTAAAGGAAAGCTGGCTGCACCATCGCCACTGGAAGCTTTGTGTATTAGTGGCTGTGTGACAGAAGGTGGCTGTCAAGATAGGGGCTAAGGTGAGGAGGCAGAGGTTACAGCTTTCTCTCTTTCTTCTCCCCCCCCCCCCGCCCCCAGAGAAAATCTGGTTGGAGCAGGGAGTGCGAGCAACAGCTACCAGTCTGATCCTTTTTCCAAAACAGCTGACTTCAGGCCTGAGTTCACAATAGTGTTAAGAAAGTTGGAGAAAGGACTCTCTCCCTCTCTCCACCTGTGAGAACCAAGTGCCCAAATCCCAGGGGAGCAACAGCTCCGCAGCTGCAGGCATGGCCATCTCTCTGTCCTCTGTCTCTTCTCTCCCCTTTTTCATTTCTGGGACCGGTTCTCTTTCCTGCTAGAGAAGTGTAATTGGGTTGTATGGACGCCCCGCTCTGGGGAGCCCAGGATTTATGGATGGCAATTAAAGTTTTATGAATTGCAGCTGAGGCTGGTTATTGAGCTATTTGAATGTGATTAGAATTCAATTAGAAAGCGGTTAGTGGACGGTGGGTCTCCAGAGTGTAAACAGACAGCTATTCCAGAAATGTGCTAATCCAACATCTTGTGACAACAATTAAGGAGTCTCAGGGCTTAACTCAGGGCAGCTTTTGTACCACAAGGTTTGCCGATGCAGCCATCACAGACGCTCAGCCTCAACCCCGACTGCTGGCCCACCCGCCCTCACTCCAGTCCGGAGGACGCAGGTAGTCCGGAAATCATTCTAGCCCCAAGTGCACTGGAAACTCAGCCACTAAGAGATGTTTAATGGCTGGGTGTTTCTTAAAGGTCCAAATAGGTGGCATGAGTTTCCCATTCACTTTGCAAGTGTGCGTATGTATATTTGTATGTGCACATATATACATATATATACGTTCAAAATGTATATGGTACATATGTATATGTATGCATTTATTCACTTTGCAAGTGCTCAAAGAAAGTAATAGCTTTTCCCTCTCCTTTCTCCTCTTGTGGGTTAGGTAGTAGGCTATCTGAGGTTTGTTTTGGACTTACAGTTCGGGTCACTGTGTTCCCAGTGGCTCTGGGTATGCTCACTCTAGAACTCCTATGTTGATGTGCTGGAATGTGTGCTTCTAGGAGGACCAGTTTCCCGTTCGAGAATCCTAATTATGAAGCTTGAACAACTAATTTAACTTCTGAATAAGTATGGAAACGTCCAGTTGTGGTGCTAAGGAATTTTGCAAACAGTGAGAGGCCCAGGGGGTTACTTAGGGCTGCAAGGGGTACAGTAGCCTGGGGCCAGACTGGGGCTGAAAGCAGACCCAGAGAAATGTCCCTGTAAGAGGACTTGATGAAATTGCTTGAGCCTTCGTGACGAACACAGGATGATGTACAGCAGTGCTGAGTCACTGTATTGTCCACCAGGAACTAACATACCATTACATGTTAACTAAGTGGAATGAAAATTAAAACTTTAACATTTTTTTAAAAGTAAATTGCTCAAAAAAATAAATTGCTCGAGCTCACCAAAAGCACGTCTTTTGGGGTCAAGTTGCACATTGGAGGCTCTCAGATTCTTCCCACTAATTCTCTTTGGATCTCTCAGTTTCTCTCTTTCTATTTCTCTACTCTAGCCCTATCTTCAAAAGTTGGCCCCACTGTGCCTTAGCACCCGCACACCCAAGGGAAGCCTACCCTAGATGGCCCTGAGCAGCTACGTGGCTGGCCTGCCCCGCCAGACCCTTCTCCAGGACTGCAGCTCCTCGAACCTGCTCAAAGCAGAAGGGGACCTCTGAGCAGCCCGTCAGCATGCCCCCATGGTGCCCCCGCTGCCACGCAATTTTATTTCTCAGTGATTCTGTCCGATAAAATTTCATCGTCCATTAAGTAATCCCTGAAATGAGAGCTCTTATGAGCCTATAATGAGCTCTAATTGCCACGACTCGGGGAGCCACGTGGAAGGATTTATTCGGTATTAAGCAGTCGGGTACAGAGTACAGGCTGTTACCTAAGCCATTACTTTCATAATTCAAGGAGAAAATTAGTTCTTTTAAGGGGCGGGAGGGGGAGATCCTTTGATTTCCTCTCTTTTGCTGGGGTGACAGAGGATGGCTTTGTCTTCCTTGAGTGCAAGACAATGCCACAAATATAAAGGTAACAAAACTGTCCCCCTCTGCTCCTCCTAACACACACCAGTCAGGGCACTCCACCCCTACCCTCAAATGAGAAAAAAGAAATCAAAGCAGTTTAGGGGTGCTGTCTTCTTGCCCCTGGATCCCTCCAACTTGGAGCCTGGATGAGCAGTTCGTCCTTGCTCAACCTTAAGATTTAGGTTCTTGGTTGTAAGTTTCAAGAAGTCTTCCCATACTTCCCCTTCCAGGGTCACACCTGACCTGGACCTCACATTCCCCTCTTGCTTCTCACTCTTTCTATTTCCTTTCATGGGCAAAGTCAGGAAAAGCAAAGAATGTGGACTTAGCATATTCCACGGGCCCTAGAGTTCTGACCTATTGCTGTACTTAGCTGTTTTTGTGCCTGTAACTCCCACATTGCCTTTCCCTCTGCACCCCCTCCAAACTCCACCCCCCCATCCCCGGTCCTCCCTTTTCCTCTCATTTTTAGCATTTGCCTACATGGTTCTTCTGCTCCAAACCGAGGCCGCGAGCTGGGCGGGAGAGCCCAGGAGTTGGCGGGGCCGGCCTCGGATTTATTTGCTCCTCTTACATTGATTTCATATTAGTTTCCAAAGCGATGAATGATCTCAAAGCTGGGTTTTGTTAGCGGAACACAAACAGGAGACAGGACTTACTTGCCCCCAGCTCCCTTTAATGAGGTCATTATCAAAGCGTGAACAAGTCTATGAATGTTTTATTGAAAGCGCATCGTTAACTTGTATCCATCCTTTTCTCCGAGTGGCATTGTGATATTGCTGTCTGTGGCACATCTTACCCGATATAGCCCGAGATTTCCCCATTCTCTGTAACCAGGCAACCCTTTCTGAATACCCCAAAATTGAAAAGAACCGCTTAGTCTTCAAGAAAGTCCTCAATAATAGTGGAAAAGAACAAAGATCCAGGAGACAACAAAATGCCACAGGGGTGACTTTTCATGAGCAATTATCTCTCATTAATCAGAAGAACAGCTGCAATATTAATTTTCTCTCTTTCTTCCTCTCTTTTCACAGTCCCCAACATTTGAATAATCATAAATTTTGATTTTTATGAAGGAGTCACATTTTCAGGGACTGGAGGAAAGCAGCTACCTAGGTGATGGCAAGGAGAAAACGCTCTCATTTTATTTATTTTTTGTTTGTTTGGGTAAAGCTGCCAACAAAGCAAAATGAAAAAATAAAAATAAAAACAAGAGGCATATACTAGAGAAAATGGTCCTCTCTCCGCCTCCCCCCCCCCCCCCCCCCAGATGGCGGCTTAGAATCCGGACTCTCTTCCCGCGCCACCCCCTGACAACTCCCCCTCCCGCCCTTCTTTCCTCCCCCTGCCCAGACCCAGTCCCCAGTTCTGCTCTGAGCTGGGCGGAGGGAAACGTCCCCGGCGTCTGGCGTGGGAGTTTCAGCCGGTTTCTGCCCGTTTAACTTGCAAACGTGAAGCCAAGCGTTGTCGATCTGACCAAAGGGACACTCTTTGGGCGTAACTCGCATTGTGGCCATCAAAAGCCCGCCAGCCTTGGATGAACTGAGACGTGCATTCAGCAGAAATGGGGCGCTCGCTCTCCTTTCAAGAGCCGGAGAGGCGATTGTTCGCAGGATGTGTAGCTGGGGTGGAAAACGAGGGTCCCCAGATAAGGCTGTAACCTACAAACCGGGTTGGGGGGTGGGGAGTTCAAAGAATCTCATTAAAGCCGAGGCTGCAATTAGCAAATACACACTCTTAGAAAACCTGAGCTTCTCTTGTAAAGCCTGGAGTCGGGATGAAAGCAGGGCATTTAGGAGTCAGCCCCCACATTCCTACGCTGGCGGAGTGAAGAGGGGCTCCGGTGCCCGGCTCTCGCATCAGCGGCCCGAATAGTTATTTTTAACGCAGCGCCGGGCGAGCGCGTTCCGCGGAGAGGGCGGGCTGCGGGCCTCGTGTTCACCCACCACCAAAAAAATGGTCTTGCTTCTCCCTAGTGTGCATTCAGAGCGGATGGGCCATTGAGAAACCTCAATTCGCCTTTGTGCTCACCACCGGCGAGAGAGTTCAGTTCGGCCCCCGGAGAAGGGGGTGGGAGGAGGCTTCTGGGAAAGGAGTGAGGAGTCTGGCTCAGAATTTCGGGAACAGCCCGGTCCCGCACCCTCCGGATGGAGTTTTGATGACACCGAGTCCCTGCCACACAGCCCCTCTGCTCCCCGCTTCACTTTAATTAATATTCGCCCACCCCCAAATCCTTAAGCCTAACAAGACATCCCTCCCCCCCCTCCCCCCCAAAGCTCTCCTCTGTCATCAGAACGAAATTTATTGAGCGCCTACTCAGTGCCCAGCGTGTGCTAGGCCCTGCGGGGAGCACGCCTGAAAAGGCGAGGACTGTATCCAATAGAATATTGTTTCATTTCGGTAACAATGGCTTGAGGTGGGAACAATTATCCGGATAATTGAAGCAAATGCTCCACCTCCCTCCCTCCCTCCCTCTCCAGTTCCCAGCGCTGGCCTTTTTTTTTTTTTTCCCCCTACACTACCTTTTTCAGAGTTGGTGGTTTTGTTTGGTTGGGGAGGAGGTTGCTGGGAGCCTTAATGGAAGGCTGAATTATTCACACGCGTTCCCGCATTCGAATTCCCCACATCCCTTGGCCTAAAGTTTGCTGAAAGCACTGGCCTGAAACAGCTGCTTAGTAATGGAATTCAAGGCAATTTTTTTTAATGCTACCAAAAAGAGAGTGAACCTTTATAATTTTTAGTAATGTGGCCTCTCTGGGTTCAACCTTGCTCATCTACAAACATCTCCTGGGCAGCGTTATGAAAGTATAATGTATAAACGCCTAGAGATTTTGATTTAATGGTGTGGGATCCAAACTTAAGAATTAAACAAAAACCGGCTTCCTGTGGTTCTGATGCAGGCGAGGGCTGAGAAATCATGGAGACATCCTACTCCGCTTATCCTGGAATCTGAAGAGAATAACTTGAACCTCATTCAGCAGTTGGTAGTTGGAAAGTGTGTATGGAATACCTCCTCTATGCCAGGCTTCTGGCATGTAGGGAATTCTGTTGCACAAGGCAGGTAGGTCCCTTGGGAATTTCTAGTTCTTTATTTTTTTTTTAATATTTTTTTTTATTTATTTCTAGGAGAGAGAGAGAGAGACAGCGTGAGCAGGGGAGGGTCAGAGAGAGAGGGAGTGACAGACTCTGAAACAGGCTCCAGGCTCTGAGCTGGCAGTCAGCACAGAGCCCGACGCGGGGCTCGAACCCACGAACCGCGAGATCATGACCCAAGCGAAAGTCGGACGCTTAACCGACTAAGCCACCCAGGCGCCCCGAATTTCTAGTTCTTTAAAATGTATCAACAAATCAGTTCAGTGGCAGTGAATTGCAAAAGGTCATGTGAATAAGAGAGACAAGCCCAGTTGCCCCTAGGAGTGGATAAAACTGAAGTCTGAAGTGACTCAGGATGAGCAGCATGGGAAAGAGGGATGGGGGATGGGTTCCGTGGTGCTAGAAGGGTGCATACAAAAAGGGGGGTGGGGAGAGTTTCTCTTGCTTGGTTAAGTGTAAGAACTAAAAGAAAGCCAGAGAGATTGGTGGAGAAAATCTCAGTTTCTGCCCCTGGTAGATAGGAAAAATGCCCCTCCTGCCAGTCCTTGTGAGGAACTGAGGACTCCTTAGCACTGGACCTTATGCCTGGTGCTCTCGGGGTCTCATTTTTATTATTATCCTGGATCTGCAGGTCCGTGTGCCCTAGAGGCTGGGGAATGAAACCCAGAGCCCTGGGCTTCACAGGGAGGAAGCAGGAAGCTATAGCAGCAGCCCAATTGCCTCTCCACGAGGGCCCGCCTTTTCTGAGCTGGGCTTCTATTTCCAAGTCTCCTATGCAGCTTGGTGCCCCCACCCTGAAGATGCCCAAGCTGGAGTTTCTCTAGCCTTCGATTTCTGTACATACCTGTCTCCTTCAGCAGCCCCCCAAACCTGGGCCTACCAGTGGGATTTCCGCACACCCCACTCTCTATCCCCATCAAAGGCCTTGGGTCCTGGAAGACCCTACTTGGGACTAAGCTTTAAATTTCAAGGGTGGTTTGGCTTGGAGAAACTTTCCAGCTTTGCTGGTCTGTTTTGCACGGGAAGCAGGAGCCATTCTAGTATGCCAGTCTTCATAACCACCATTTTCTGAGCTCCCTGTGTGCTCGGCCCTGAATGAACCTTGCCTGCATGAACTTAATGTGATCTGTTGGATCAAACACAAACACCAATATTATGGCTGTTTCTTGTATGAGAATCCTGAATCTTAAGTTTAAAGACTTCCAAGGTCAGCCAACTAAAGATGGCAGAGCCAGGATTCAGACCCTGACTCTCTAATACAGAGGTTTGGAGTGTTAGGCACTGGGTAATACTATCTCCTAATAATACCTGGCATTTATTGAGTGCCTATTATATGCCGGGGTATGAGTAAGATTTTTAATGTATCATTTCTTTTTCACAATGACCCATCGAGATAGGTACTTGTAATATTTACTCATTTGGTTATTGTTCACTTCTTGGTGAGTGTGGGTTTTCTATAAAAGATCACAAAGCGGGCACCTGGGTGGCTCGGTCGGTTGAGTGTCTGACTCTTGGTTTCAGCTCCAGTTCATGATCTCAGGGTTTGTGGGTTCAAGCCCTGCATCGGGTTCCACGCTGCTGAGAGCTTGGAGTCTGCTTGGGATTCTCTCTCTTCCTTGCTCTCTGCCCCTCCCCCACTAGTTCTTTCTGTCTCAAAAATAAACGTTAAAAAAGAAAGATCACAAAGGCCATTCTAATGTGGCCCATATAATGGGGCACAAACTGGCATCGGGATGAGGATATGGAATGTGATTGTTTTTTATTCACCTACACCCTGGACATAGTAAGTGCTGGGAGACATTTGCAGTGGGTGATAGCAACAGCTTACCCTTTTACTCCAAAAGCCTACATCATAATCAATACATATATGCACTGGTTGGTTGGGTGTCTGTCCCTCCCCAACTGACCACAAGCTGCACCTGGGCAGAAACTGGGACTGTTTTACCCACCAGCCTAGAGCTGGGATATATTGGGAGTGAGATACATATGTGTTGAATGATTCCTCATTCTACAGATAAGGAAACTGAGGCTCAGAGAGGCTCTGCAAATTGTCCAGGGCCCCAGAGCTATGGAGGAAGGATTCAAAACCAAGGGCTTTCTCTTTGCACCCTAGCCCACAGCGTCCTGTGCTGTGTCCCCTGGGCCGTGTCCCCTGGGCCACCGGGGCTGGGCGCGGGAACCCGGCTGCGTGGCTGGGGTGCGGCATGAAGTCGGTCCTCACTCGATCCCCAACCTCGAGCGTGGGTGAAGCCAAGGGAGGCAGAAGCTCCCTGGGGCGCGAGAGGCTGCTCCCTTCGGGAAAGTAAACAAGCTCTGAGACCTAGAGAAGCGCTCCGGGCGGGTCCGCTTCGGGAGCTTTCGCGGCCAGAGCTCCAGACCACACCCTACCCCGTTCCTGGTGTCCGACTCTCTGGTTCCCGCTCTCCCCTTCGCCCTGGCTAACTTGTTTCTCCCTAGAAAACGAAGCGGTTCTAAGTGATCCTGTTGAACCTACAGTCCGATAACACCGCAACCAGCAACTGCCGCCAAACTCCCAACACATCGCGTTCCCCACGCTCCGCCCAGCGTCCTCGCCGCGCCAGGTACGCATGCGCGAGCGTGGGCGCAACCAGGGAGAATTTGCCGGGAATCCGTGTGCGCAAGCGCGCGTTAAGTGTGCGTGAGAGTGAGAGCTGGGGCGTGCGTGACAGTGTGACGCCGGGTGATGGGGTGTGTGTGTGACGAGGTGAAGAGTGCGAATGTTAGTAACATGTGCCCGTATGTTGTGTATACAACTGAGGAGTGTGGGTGTTTGAGAGCTTGAGTGGAGGTTGTAAGCATGACTGTGTTCATACGGGAGTGTGACTGTACGAAGGAGCGAAGGCCGTGTGTGTGAGGGAGGGTGTGTGTGAACGGCGTGTGTGTGAATGTGAACGTGCTCCTAGTGAGCCCGTGCGGAGGAGTTGATGTAAAAACGTGCGCGCGCGCCGGATGCGTGTGAACAGTGGGGGCAGGGGTGTGGGAGAGCGCGCGCGTGTGTGCAGTTTGCCTGTGAGTGTGTGCATGCGTGGGACGCGTGCGCGGGGCGTGGCTCCTGGAGCCGGACCTCCGCTGCTCACCCCCACCGCCCAGTGGGCGGTCGCCGCAGCCGGCCGCCTCTCTCGCCCGGCTTGGTCACAGAGGGGGAGGGAAGGGAGGAGGGGCCCCTCCTGGTACAAGCGTGCAGGAGCGCAAACACGTGGGAGGGGCTCTGAAGGTGTCACCAGGCGTCCCGTTTTCCATGTGTCCTCAGTGCCCCTCACCCACCCTCTGGACCTTCTTTCTATTTACCCAGCAAGTATTGATGGGGTGCTTACAGTATAACCAGGCTCTGCGCTGGGAAAACCGGAAGAACAAGACAGCTTAGGTGTCACTCATCACGGGGCTTCCGTGGGACTTTCTCCTCATATGTAACTGCTTTGCAAAATGCTGGTGATCCAAACATACGTTTGGTCTCTGCCCTCAAGCAGAGGGGGGTAATGGAGAGCTTAGAAGACAATGATAGCAGTAAGGCAATATATTGAAACCGTGCATTCCATCTCCATCCAAACCTCAGTCTTTCCACTAAGCTCTTGGGCTTGAGGTTAGGGGGTCCTAGATGTGCATCCCGCTTCTTTGACAACGGAAATGAAGACAGTACTCTTCTTTATGGGGCTAAGTCATGACAACCCTTGGCACAATGCCTGGCACACGGATGGCACTCATTGTGTATGATGATGAGTGATGATGGTGATGATGATGTTCCGCTGGCCTGATGGAATGCTGTGGCCAAGGGGACAGTTCCTGTAGGCTGCACAGTTTGAGAGATTATCTATGGGCTTAGATTAATTTGTGTATATGTATATTACATTCTGCTGCATCAGGTTGTGAATATCAGATCCTTGGGTCTTCATTCTTCTCTACTAACTTCTTAACTTCCCGGACCAATGTAATTACAAGCTCCGTAGTTAAGGAAAAGTTGAAAAAGTATTGGGGGAAGACAGCAAGAACCTACAGGAGCCCAGTGTCCTTTCTGGTAGCCTTAGAAGCAGCTTTAGTCCGCTCATGTGCCATTAAAGTGAAAGGCAATATCTTCACAGTGACACAGAATGCTTGCCGTCATTTAACCTTGTGAGCAAAACTTCCAATTAAGTATGACATAGGAAATATGTTCCCAGATTAGCCATGGACCTCCCTGGAACAAGGTGGTGTAGAAACAATTGCAGGTGGCAGTTGTTGTTATTGTTGTTGTTTTAAATGTCTTACTAAGATTCTCTTTTGGTGGGGGGAGGGCAGTATTCAAACCAGGATCACAAAATAATTTTGTTTTAAGCCAAAAAGAAAAAACAACCCAGAAAAGAATATATTTAAAGATTGAATTTATTTATTGAGACTTTTTTTTTTTAATGTTTTACTTATTTCTGACAGAGAGAAAGAAAGTGTGAGCAGGGGAGGATCAGAGAGAGAGAGGGAGATACAGAATCTGAAGCAGGCTCCAGGCTCTGAACTAGCTCTCAGCACAGAGCCCGATGCGGGGCTTGAACCCACGAACCGTGAGATCATGATCTGAGCCAAAGTCGGACGCTTAATGGACTGAGTTGCCCAGGTGCCCCATTATTGAGACTTTTTAAGAAAAAAATATTTTAAAAAAATCTTGAAAAGTGGGAGAACTGGTTGTAGCATCTAGGTTCTCAAAGTTAGCCCCTGCAACTTTGGTAAAATGAATTTTACCATTATCTGGCTGCCCCATCCATCTCATGTGGCAATGAGAGAAACTGAGGTGCAGAGAGATGAAGTGGTGGAAGTGGTCAGTCCTTTCCACTAGTCACCAAGTAGGACTGTCTCAATTTGGTTCCTGTGTCCACACTCTGCACACTTACACATTTCTCCTGCTAGTCGTCCAGGCAACTAGGAGGGGAAGAGGGAGAGGCTTTCCAGTTCCCTTCTGTACCAACACATCACTATTGCTGGCAACTCTATCTTCTGGTGTCTCAGACCCAAACCCTTGGAAGCTTGCTCGAACCCTCTTTCTCTCTGTACGTTTAATTTGTCAGGAAGTCCTGATGGCTTGACCTTTAAACATATCCAGAAACTGTCCGCTTTCAGCATCCCCACCACTAATCACACTGGTCCAAATCACACTCTGCGGTCTCCCGCAGAGTCTTCTGACTGGGCTCCTTCCTCCCATACTTGCCTCTACAATCTGTTCTCAGTTCAGCAGCCAGAAGTAGCCTGTAGAAGCAGAAGTCAGATTGGGTCAGAGCAAGAACCAAAGATCTTATAATGGCCCTCCAAGATCTTAACGGTGGCTCTCTCTCTGAACCCTTCTCCTATCAGCCTAGTGATTCACTCTGCTTTCTTTGCTGGTGTGGCCCTCTCTTGCACTGCCTTCCCCTCTCCTGGGAACTCTTCCCTCCAAGTCCCCTTGCTCACTTTCAGGTCTTCTCTCATATGTCACTTGCTTACTTTATTTATTTGTTTGTTTACTTATTATGTTTTTGATTTATTTATTGAGAGAGAGAAGGAGTGCACCCAAGTCCACGCACTGCACTGAATAGGGCAAGGGGCAGAGAGAGAGGAGAGAGAGAGAACCCAAGCAGACTTAGCCTTGTCAGGCTGTCAGCACAGAGCCCAGCACAGGGCTCAGTCTCAAGAATCTGTGAGGTCATGACCCCAGCCGAAATCAAGAGTCACTTGATGCTTAATGGGCTGAGCCTCCCAGGCACTCCTCACTCTTTTTAAAAATAGTGAAGCTCCTACTGTTCCCTCAGAACTCCCAACCCCCCTTTACCATGCTTGATTTTGTTCTCCATAGCATTGCCACTTTCCGACATATTATATAATGTCCTGAGAGTCTGTGTTTATTATCCAAATTTCCCTGGGCAACAAAAACTCCTGGAGGATGTTTATGTCTGTGGGGTCACTAAGAACAGTGCCTGACATAATAGTTGCTCAGTCAGGAGTTGACGAGGGATCAAAAGAAGAAAGCCAGTGAGATGCCTGACCACAATTCTATCTTACCTCTGTGTAGCACTTTGGAGTTTACAAAGACTCTTAAATATGTTATGTCATCGGATGTGCACAATTATGTAATCTGGATAGGACTTTTAAAAAAATAAACTGTTATTTCCACAATGATGTATTCAGAGGTTAAAGAATGTGTTCAGATCAGATCCAGGACTCAGATCTAAATCAGAGTGTCATTTTTGGTGGGAGACAAGTTCTCTATTCTAAACTTCTTGGCTAAATGAGGAAACCTTTCAGGTTACTGGATTCACTGTGGATCCTTCTAAATTCTGGCCTTGGGATGAGGACTGGGGTCCTTTCTCCACTGCCTGCCTTTGGGATTATGTAGTTGTTCGATCCCAAGCTAAAGGAGTGGTGCTTGGGGGAACACGTCACAATGGCCTCATCCTCTTGTTTATATAATTTGTGCAGGGTTGAAAACAAGAGATATTGTCTTGTTGTTAGCTCTAGCTCATTTGGAGTCTGGCCTGAATCCCTTAACTTGGCCGGATGCCCTTCCTCATCTGACTGCTCTGGGCAAACCAACATACTGTCTTAGTCCATTACAGTTCCTTCCTCATGTTTGGGTTCTCTGTCAGTCCATCAGATTTAGCTGATGAGCTCATTGACTGAAAACTGATTGAGCAAGACAATGTCCCTCATTCTCTAGGCACACACAGCACCATTGTCTTCTACCGATACTGGGAATAATTGACATCCCCTTATGAGGACATTAATATCTCAAGTCATTAATCAGTAACTGCTGTTAAAGCCAGAATTTATCATATTGAACTACAAAGGTAGCGAAAAAAGTACTATGACTCAGAAAATAGGTGTAAATACAAAATTACCAATTCTGAACAAGTTTTTAAGATAACACTATTTCCAGGGCACCTGGCTAGCTCAGTTGAAAAAGTGTCGACTCTTGATCTTGGGACTGTGGTTTCAAGCCCCACCCTGGGCATAGTGATTACTAAAAATAAATAAATAAACTTTAAAAAAAAGATAACAGTATTTCCTCAAGGATGTTCACATGTAGTAAAACAAATGACAGTTACTTCTTTGCTATATCTCATATTTCATAAATTATTGCTTTTTAACGTGAATGAGGAAAATTTAAGCTTTTTGAGACAAGAAGAGGAACAGAACAATTTGTTTACTGAAATATTAATTCAGTGTTTGATTATTCATGGATTAACCCATGCAGTCTCCACTTAGAATGTAATATGTGTCTCAGTTATACACTATTTTTCTGTTCCAGCTGCTCTAAAGCAGCAGAGATGTTAATTATAAATGCAGAAGGCATAGTCCAGAAAGGCGCAATGGCAGCCAAAGTTAATTGCAGCATTGCCATTCTGAAGGGGCGTTTTACCTGTGATCTGTTGTTGCTGTTGAGATTGAGCAAGTTAATGGAGTTTCCAAACAATGTACATAGGAATGATCATGATACCACTTTTTAAATGTTTATTTATTTTGAGAGAGAAAGAACATGTGTGAGTGGAGGAGGGCCAGGTGTGAGTGTGTGTGTGTGTGTAAAAGAGAAAAAGAGAGAGAGAGAGAATCACAAGCAGGCTCCACACTGCCAGTGCAGAGCCTGTTGAGGGGCTCCATCTCACGAACCATGAAATCATGACCTGAGCCAAAATCAAGAGTGGGATGCTTAACCAGCTGAACCAGCCAGGTGCCCCATAATACTATTTATATTGGCCAGAGAATGACTCCCAGCCAGAGAACTCTTAGTGTATTTAGTTGTCAACCAAAGACAAAGCATATTAGATTAATGGCTACTTTTAAATATAAGGTCTCAGTCATACTGTTCTGGAAACAGCTACAGTTGCTATTGAAGTTCATCATTATTTAT
This sequence comes from Hyaena hyaena, assembly GCF_003009895.1. Taxonomy (NCBI): domain Eukaryota; kingdom Metazoa; phylum Chordata; class Mammalia; order Carnivora; family Hyaenidae; genus Hyaena; species Hyaena hyaena. The sequence goes on along the minus strand of NW_024081525.1, from coordinate 125,868 downwards.
CGGGTGCCTGCATGTGCTAGGTACTGGGATACAAAGATGACGAAAGCCTCACCACAGCCCGCAATGCATTCTAATAGGTGTGTGATGATGGAATGCAGTAATCTATGGACCCATGGAGGAGAGAGCCATCCTTTTTTCCAGCCGGCATCAGGGACTCTGGGATTGGGCTTTGAACTATTTATAGTATATGCTCAGATTAAAAACAACACAACAACAATAGCACAGCAACAGAGAAGAGACTTCTAGACTAAGGGGCCATTAGTGAGCAGAGGCCTGGAAGATACATCCTGTAAAGGTAGAATGGCTGCGTGCAACCGGGAGAAACAGCAAGGGCCGCTTGGCAGTTGAAACAAAAGGTCTGGGTGGTAGGTGGAAGGAGTACGAAATAGCTCTGTTATTAGACGGATTGTCTTCGAGGGATGCTAAGTAGAGAATTGAAAAGATTATATTGAAATCACTAACAGGATGGATTGAAAGAGAGAAAAACCAGAGCAGTTAAAGTCTTAGAGTCAGTCGCAAGATGATGAGGGTCACATTAATCGGTGGTGGGAAAGGAGAGGAGAGGTTAAAGTCAAGAGGCACTTGGAAGGGGATGCCGACAGTCCTCTTTTGCTAATTAGATGGGATGTGGGTACAAAAAGAGAAATGAGTCAGTGGAGAGTTGGATTTCTGGCTCAGGTATCCATGTTAGCAAGGGTAGTGTTAACAAATATAGTGGTAACAGAAGATAAGCAGTTTTTCCCTGTTTGGGGTAGGCTTGTGGATAGAGTGGGTGGAAGAGGAAGAAGGTGAAGTTTTTGGTTTTAAGCATTTTGAGTTTTAAGTACTATCAGAACAGCCAATGGGACATTTTTGATGTATAATAGCAGTTGGAAATGTAGATCTGAACTTCAGAGAAATTGGGGTTGGAAAATAAAATGACATCAGCCTATTGTATTTAAATTATATATAATTGTTGGAACATCAAGGTAAGATGAAATTAATGGGGGTTGAGGTGATGGTTAGGACAGCCAAGCTCATTGTTTTTGGTATAGTATCTTTCTGAGTAATTGGCATATCGTATTTAACATATTTTTGAATGCTGAGTCTGTTCCAGAATCAACTTGCTTCCTGTTCTTGGGAGTTGTATAATCTCTTGATCAGTCAATTTAGAGGTAATCAAATACCTACCACTCGGCAGTGGGACTGGAATATAGTGGATTTGGAAACGAAGTCGAAATTGGAAGGCAGCTTGGTGTGAATTTGGGATTAGAGTTAAAAATAGCCTCCTTTGGGGGCACCTGGGTGGCTCAGCTGGTTGAGCAGCTGACTTCAGCTCAGGTCATGATCTCACACGGTTAATGAGCTCAAGCCCTGAGTGGGGCTCACTGCTGTCAGTGGGAGCCTGCTTTGGATCTTCTGTCTCTCTCTCTCTCTCTCTCTCTCTCTCTCTCTCTCTCTCTCTCTCTCTCTCCCTCCCTCTCTCCCTCTCCCTCTTCCCCACTTGTGCTCTCTCTCTCTTTCTCTCTCAAAAATAAACAGTACATTAAAAAAAATAATAATAATGACTGCCTTTAGCCAACCAGGTGCCTTAGAAAGCTAGTCTGAGCACTCTCTGCTCATCCCGTCCCATCTAACAGAAATAGAGTGAAGTAGGGAAATCCTGATGTCATATTCAGGTACACTGCCTTGTTTTCATTCCAAAAGACTTCTTTTCCCATGTAGACCTTAAAGATTTTCTGATATACTCAACCTTATCTTCACAGGGCCTGCTGACAAATGCCAAGGATCCATCAAGTAGGGCAGCCAGATGTTTATGGCCTGTTCTGGCTTATTAACACAGCATTACTCAGATTCCCAGTCTGAGTCAGAATCCTAAGTGACTGTTCCAGGTCATAAGATGTTTGTGTTTCCTGAAGGATTTAAAGTGCTTGCGAAATGGTCTGTCATATCCACCTCCAGAAGGAAGATTGCTCATCTTGGAGATCTCAGGTAGATGGAAAAAGGAGGGAGAAATGGCAGATCAATGCACAGAATCATATACAGTGTCATCATTTATCATCAGCTAGAACTTGTTATTGGTCCCGTTAATCTCCCATCAGTTACCACATTACCTAACTGCCCTAATGCTATGGCATTCTGAGCAACCTCTCTGCTTCAACTAGGTGAGCCTGTTTGTGGCACACACAGCCCCATATCCGAGGCTTCTTACCCACATCTTTCCCCACTTAAAGTGCTTCTACCTTTTTCTCACTAATCCATATGAGATCCTTAAAATGCTCCTCAAAATGGTAGCTTCTTCCTGTGACTTTTTCTTCCTAATGGTAACTACTCAAGTCGTTCAAAACTCCTCAGTGTTTCCATATATGGTAACTGTAAGTTTTGTCTCTTTATATCCTGGGGCATAATTTCTTAGGAATTGTGAATCCCCTTAATTTTTCCAGGGCAATATCTTATAGCCTAGCCCTCAGCATCACCTAGAAAGATTGTTGAGTTGAATGGACTATTCAGTTAAATCAGTTTGAAGTTTTTTTGGGTGAGGAGAATAATAATGATGATCATTCATTCACTGAGTTATTTTATGGCTGACACTGTACTAAGCATTTTGCCACATCACACTAAAGAACAAGGAGGAGATCATCTTCATTTTACAGATGAGAAAACAGGTTTTAAGAGGTTAAGGGATTTACTTGAGGTCACGTGATTAGTAAAGAGCAGATCCTGGATTCAAACCCCTGCCTTTGAAACTCTACACTTCATAATCTTGCTATGTTTTTAGTGTTCATTTCTTAAAGGACAAAAACAGTTTTTGGTATCTTCTTGATCTCTTTCCACTCCTCCTTGTATAGGGCTGTGTACTGAACGCTGTAATTAAATTTTAGGTTGAAGGAACACATGGATGATAACTTACTTCAGCAGATGGGTGTTTTGGTAGGGATAGATGGGGAAGGAAAGTTATGGTCTGCCTCAGCAACTGCAAAGCAAGACTTCATGGAGAATTGAAAAAACTCGCTCCTCCTCATGCTCATTTCCTCAGAAGGGTCTTACTTAGAGTTTTATGGGTTTTCTTTCCCTGTGGGAACAAAGCTTTCAGATAAAAGGCCCTTCATTAGAAACCAGTTCTTTCAGAAGTGCCTGAGTGGCTCATTTGGTTGCACATCCGACTCTTGATTTCAGCTCTGGTCATGATCCCAGGGTCCTGGGATCAAAGACTTGCATCAGGCTCTGTGCTGAGCTTGGAGCCTGCTTAAGATTCCCTCTTCCTCTGCCCCCTTTCCCCTGCTTGCACTCTCTCCAAAAAACAGAACAAAACAAAACAAACCCCAGTTCTTTCATTCATTCAACAAATATTCATTGCGTGCTTGTAATATGTCAGGGATTCTTCAGTGCGCCAGGGAAAAGTGGTGAGCACAGCAGATAAATTTTCTCCTCAGAGGGCTTCTGTTGCAACAGTCCTATATTAAGTGTTGGTGATAATAAATATCATGGGGCTGGTCTCTTCCTGCTGCTTACTCTCTAGGCTTGAAGTCTTCCTCCTTTTCAGGACTGTGCTTTAACTTAGAAGTGAGTATAAGCCTGTATTTTCCAAATTTATTGATAGTGGCCACCTGTTAGTTGCTTCTAAAGCGTTCATAGTGTGTGGTCTCAGCCTTGGAATTCTGGAGAAGCTGAAACTAGCTCTGGCTCCAGTAAGAGCAAATCTCAAAAATTTTAAAGAGTACTGATTCTCTCTAGTACTCTGGAGACTGTGATAGGTAAACATGAGGACTGGATCTGCTGCAGTCACTTTGCAGAGAAGAGGGAAGAATCTGAAACACAGATGTAAGCAGAGGCCAGAAATGGAGCTGGAGGCCTGGGCAAATTGCATTTCGCCTGCCCCACCTCTAGACTCAGCCATCAGTGAAGTTACTAAATACCTCCATGTTTTGAAACAGTCTGAATTCAGTTTTGTTAATTACAACTTAAAGCATAGCAACTGCTACTAAAAACAGAAAAAAGATGAAGAAAAGAAAAATATGCTTCTCTTTGTTTTTTTCTAGAACTATGCCTCCCTTTAACCAAATATTAACCAAATATTAAGAAATATTTTTGTATCTACTGCTATGTAGTCTAAATGCAGAGAAATCGTCTTCACTGTTAACCTTCAAAACCGGCATGTAGCTAAAATTTTTCAAATAGTTGTTCAGCCAGTATTTAAAACGGCTTGAGATATTAGTTAAGGAAAAGAAAAGAGAGAGAAAAAAAAAGAGGTCACTGTGATTATAACCAAAGGAAAGAAATAACATATCTCAGGAGAAAGAAAATATAGAAAAGATGGAAAAAATCAAAAGATATGGATGAAAGTCAGTTTTCTGGAAAGGGAAGTTTTAACACTAACCTGGAAGAGAAAGTATATAGTAAAATTCTAGATTGTGTAATTCAATGTCACATTAAAAATTTTTTTTTCTTAATTTATTTCTGAGAGAGAGAGAGGGAGGGAGATAGTGTGAGCAGGGGAGGGTCAGAGAGAGAGGGAGACACAGAATCTGAAGCAGGCTCCAGGCTCTGAGCTGGCTGTCAGCACAGAGCCCGATGCAGGGCTCGAACCCACGAACCATGAGATCATGACCTGAGCCAAAGTCAGACGTTTAACTGACTAAGCCACCCAGGCGCCCCTGATTCAATGTCATATAGGCAAAGGTGAAGATAATAGTTAATAAATCCTAAGAAGATCTTTTAAGTTTGAGTGGACAGAAAACTGAAAGGCAGGCTCAGTACAGATAAATATAGTTCTAACTATATTAATAAAGTTATTTCTATATTATTTTAATTATGACATGGGACAAAAGGGGTATTAAAAAGGATTGTAGGAATGTTTCCTCATAGTATGAGCTTAATCTGGCTCAATTAAATCTGAGTGAACTGCTCTGTTCAACATGACCATCAAAATGTTGTTTTTGATCATCTTAGGAATGAGAACAGAAAGTAATATCTAAGCCTTTGGCAATGGCATTTATCAGAATGACATTTGACATGTATGTGATGATAGGGGGCTTGAGCTATCTAAAATTCGTAAACTCATTTCACTAACCTGAAATAGCCCGTATTAGTGGGCGCTAATTATAAAATCAACATGTGAGAAACGTTACATTCATGGGTTGATTGGCATCACCTGTGGTTGACCTACGATTATCCTCTAAAGAGTTTTTGATTCTGGATTCATTTGCCAAGTTACATCATTCCTGAAACATCTCAAATCAAGCAGGACACGGGAGAATCACATACTGATACCACAGGGTGTAATTGGGTCCCAATGGCTCTGACTTAGTCAACAGTCATGCTCCGATCATGAATGATCAGCTGCTCTGTGACACTGACAAGAATGATCACTTGCTCATGTAACATGGCCTTAAATATCCGTTCCTAGTGGTTGGCAGTGGGGTGACAGGAGGGGTGCTGTAGGAATGAAGTTACAGAGTGAGATCTCTGAACCAAAGTTAGATCACTTCTTTTTTTTTCTTTTAACTCTTTAAAGGTTTATTTGTTTTTGAGAGAGAGAGAGTGTGTGTGCAAGTGGGGAAGGGGCAGAGAGAGAGGGAGACACAGAATCAAAAGTAGGCTCCAGGATCCACACTGTCAGCACAGAGCCGACTCATGCTTGAACTCAAGAACCGAGAGATCATGACCTGAGCTGAAGCTGGGCGCTCAACTGACTGAGCCATCTAGGCATCCCCCAAATTGGGATCCCTTCTAATGTAAAGAGCAGCCACAACAGCCTTGCAAGGACATTAAGAGGAAGTATCTCCCTATGGACAAACCTCTCATGGGCTAATCACTATGCTAATCGATGGCAAAATAATCTATTAGATGATACATACATCTCATGGGCTAATCACTATGCTAATCGATGGCAAAATAATCTGTCTATTCCTTAGATGATACATGCATAGCCACCTCAGGGAACCACTTATAGATGATAAGAACTGTTCGTTTGAATCTCAGAAAACAATGAAGTCAAGTTGACTGTTCTTTCTGGTTCAGCCATTGAATTTTTAAGTTGTCTGCGTAGGTCTGAATGGATGACTACTCCTAAACCCCTTCCATTGTCCTGTTGTATGGCTTGGCTCAGAAGGGCAAGGAGAGATAAAAATGGGAAGAGAAATAGTTGCGGTATTTTCTTGTATTTCTATACAGCTTTTCAATGCTCTGGACAGGATCCAGCATGATAAATTGTTTCTGTGAAGGAGGCGGCTAGAAAGGAACACTGTCTTCATTCTCTAGATAAGAGAACTAAAGGAAGATAATTTAGGGTAGGCTGATTACAATGCGGCATGAAAATGCATATCTACTGCTCTTTATTCTAGTATTCTATCCACCCTGATTGAAATAACACCATCATCAATACTAACAACTAACACTTATTGAATACTTACCATTCTTTACATATATTATCTTATTTAATCCTCTCAACAACTCCATGCAATGTGTGCTCTAATTAGCTCCACTGCACAAATGAGGATACAAGTATTGAGTCAGCCCAGCTTCCTCTTTCTTAAATATCATCCTGGGAATGGTAAGTGTTTGGGGAGGTAAATTAGCTTTTTTAGAACCACTCAGCAGTTCCTCATTATACTGTGTAAGGGCAGGTAGCCTCATTTTCCCATTAAGTTTGTATTTTTTCCTCTTATTTATCTTCCCTGCCTGGTAGTGGAAACTTACCCACAGAAACAAAAGGAGTCTTTGATCTTCACTGTATCTCAGCCTCTCAGGAGCCATTTAAGCTTGAGTAAGTCATTTAACCTGTTTCCTCTGAAATTTATAGAATGGGAATAATATCCCACTGTTTATTTCATTGGATTGTTGTGAGGGTGAGATGAGACATAAGTGAAATAGTTTGTAAAATGTTTTGCCTACGTAAACACTGATATAAATATTATTTTAAATTTAGATGGTCTTTTTTCTTTGCCTCATTTCCCCCTTATTTTTCTGAATAAAGAGTTCATTCTTTTACATGGTCAATCTGAATGTCTTCCCGTGGTGCAATTAACTACAACAATAAAAATAATAGCAAGATTTTACACTCTGTGTGTCTCTGTCTCTCAAAAATAAACAGTAAAATTTTTTTTTTTTTAAAAGGGGGCTGCTCCTGGGTGGCTCAGTCGGTTAAGCATCTGACTTCGGCTCAAGTCATGATATCACAGTTTGTGGGTTTGAGCCCCACATTGGGCTCTGTACTGACAGCTCAGAGCCTGGAGCCTGCTGTGGATTCTGTGTCTCCCTCTCTCTCTGCCCCTCCCCCACTCATGCTCTGTCTCTGTGTCTCTGTGTCTCTCTTAAACATTAAAAATGTTAAAAAAAAAAAAGCAAAATTTCTAAAGTTCACTTAGAACTATTTTGTTTCTCCAGGTATGAGTTATTCTCATGGTAGCAAGGTACATTTATTTTTCTGAACCTCCTGACTGCCTCACAGTTCATTCTATCTTCTAAGGACACACTACTATCTTCAGATGTATCAAGCACAGAGTTATTACTGGATCTCCCAAAGCCTAAAAGTGTTCATGCACCTTCTTAAGTACTTAATGGCATTAGGAGCAACATAATACCTTGAATATTAAAGCCCTAAAGTTGAGAGAATTTTACCTTTAAAATGTGGATCTATATCAGTGTACCTGGTAGGCTTAGTTGGTTAAGCATCTGATTCTTCATTTCTTGATTTCGGCTCAGGTCATGATCTTAGGTTAGAGCCCTGCGTGGTGCTGTGGGCTGACAGTGTGGAGCCCACTTGGATTCTCTCTCTCTCTCTCTCTCTCTCTCTCTGCCCCTCCCTTGCTCATGCTCTCTCTCTCTCCCTCTCTCAAAAATGAATAAATAAACTGGGGCACCTGGGTGGCTCAGTTGGTTAAGTGCCTGACTTTGGTTCAGGTCATAATCGCGCAGTCCATGGTTTTGAGCCCCATGTCGGGCTCTGTGCTGACAGTTCAGAGCCTGGAACCTGCTTTGGATTCTGTGTCTCCCTCTTTCTCTGCTCCTCCCCTGTTCACACTCTGTCTGTCTCTCTCAAAAATAAGTAAACATTAAAAAAATGTAAAAAATGAGTAAACTTAAAAAATGTAGTTCAATATATAAAAAAGTAAATTTAGTTCTGTATAAAAGTAACTCATGTTTGAAGAAGAGATTAGAACATACTAGCCAATGGTAGTAGAAAAGAAAGAAACTTCAGTGTATGAATGTAACGAGCAGACATTCAGAAAGAAAATGATATGAGAAAATATGGTAAGAACAAACTAGATGTGAGTGAAAACACCATAACAAGGCTAGAGAGTAAGTGTTGGGGGTGGGGTAAGAAGTGAGACAGGACGCAGAGGCCGACTGTCTTCTAAGTTCCTGTAGGAAGCTGGGTATGGCCTAAACTCAATCATGTGAGAAGTCCAGCCTGAGTATAACTATTAAATCCAACTCTTCCTTATACTATGTTCAAAGAAGTGTAGAAAAATCTTAACACTGGTGAGTGTTAAGAGGGTGCAGAGCAGATTTTCATCACATCCGTTCAGGAGCAGAAATTGGTTGTGCCTCTCAAGCCTTAAAGGTGAAGCACAATATTTAAAAAGTTATGCACTGGGTGTCAATGTAAGTTTCACATTACGGCCATGCTGCAGAGGCATACAATAAATCAGCTTAACTGAGGCACCTGTTTGGCTCAGTGGGAGGAGCACGTGAGTCTTGATCTTGGGTCGTGAGTTCAAGTTCTCACACTGGTCAAATCGCACTGTATCTGGCTCTGATCCCCAAATAATAAAAAAGGTGTTCACCAGGCAAAGCTGGTAGGAGTCAGATACAGCCTCTGCAAGGAGTCAGGAACCTGAATCAACCTTCTTGAAGAAAAAATGGTTGGAGTAAATGGGCAGGTTTAGCTCAAAGAAGAAAGATTTCAGGTGGGGATATCTTCACTTATTTGAAGGACCATCACATAGAAGAAAGAGTAAATTTGTCTGCCTAGAGATTAGAACGAGAATCAATGGATGAAGGGGCGTCTGGGTGGCTCAGTCTGTTAAGTGTCCGATTTCAGCTCAGGTCATGAGCTCACAGTTCGTGGGTTCGAGCCCCGCGTTGGGCTCTGTGCTGACAGCTATCTCAGAGCCTGGAGCCTGCTTCAGATTCTGTATCTCCCTCTCTCTCTGACTCTTCCCTGCTCACACGGTCTCTTTCTCTCAGAAATAAACATTAAAAATTAAAGAAAAAGAGAATTAATGGATGAAGATGTACTGAATGACTCTTGGATTTCAGGCTACACTCAAGGGCTTGGAGTAAAGAAAAAAAAAAAAGCCAAGACATAGTCTTAGACCTTAAAGAATCTAGTCTTTAAATACTGGGGAAGAACATCATATTTTTTGCATATGCTCAATATGTTATAACTATTTAATGTAATTATTTAGATGTTCAATAAAGAAGGAAACACCACATGGTTTAGACTGAAGCAAAGTTTTGGAGCCAGTGTGGACAAGATGACTTCTGGGCACCATTATGTTTCTGTGAGCCTATAATTTTAGGGGGAGTCTCCAGACATTTGTGAATTTAAAAGATGGCAGAGAAGAAGACCCAGTACAACTTGTATGTTATATTTATAGTGTTGGTTTAAATCAGGTAAGCAGCCACAGATATTATTCTAGGGTAATCTAAGAAAATCTTATATTTTACTGTTCTTTATAAACATATCTGGGGGTAGACACAGTAAATAAGTATATACAGTGTGAAACCATCAAGGAAAAATGGAAACAGAATGATTTCATATATCTATTTAATATTTCTAAGGCACTAACCATGTGCTAAGCACTATGGTAGGTATTGGGAAGGCAGAAGGAAGTAATCTGAGTATTTCTATGCTGGAGTTTAAGACTGTAAAACAAAGCAGTAAGATCATGGGAAGAGGAAAGTCACTGTTTAGGCTCCAATCCTGATTCTACCACTTCCTAGGTATGTGACCCTGGGCCAAGTTACCTAATTTCTTTTTGCTTCAGTTCGCATACATGTAAGGTAGGAATGACGATCCTACATTATAAGGATGTTTGTGAGGCTAAGTGAGTTGCTATGTGCAAAGGGTTTAGAACAGTGCTTGATGGTATATGTGTTATATAAGTGTGTGTTTCTGTTCCCAAACGAAAGAGATTCTGCTTTCAGGAGGCTCCTAGTCTCGTTTATATCACCTTTTCCCTGCTCCCCTTCAGCAACCACAATTGTTTAGAGGACTATGGAAGTAGTAAAGGATCTGTGTTGCTCCTCAAAGCTTTTGACATAGTTGTATGGCAAGTGACCTTTCCTTAACCTACTGGAGTCAAGCAGTGCTATTTTATTTAAATTAGCTCATTTTTTGAGAGACAGAAAGACGGAGCATGAGTGGGGATGGGGCAGAGAGAGAGAGGGAGTCATAGATTCCAAAGCAGGGTCCAGGCTCTGAGCTGTCAGCACAGCCTGACGCGGGGCTCGAACTCACAGACTGTCAGATCATGACCTGAGCCACAGTCAGACGCCCAACTCACTGAGCCACCCAGGTGCCCCAGCAGTGCTATTTTATAGTAAGTATGCTCTGAGCACCACAAACTCTAAGGGTGGCACTGATCACACACATTTTTTGTTCAAAAAGATTTTTTAAATGATCAATAAGGGTTGAGATGATTAATTTCTTGTTTTGGAAACCAGTCCTGGGAGTAAAGACTAAGTAAGACATTTTACTTGTTTTCCCAGAGAACCAAGAAGTTTGAGTTACTCAAAACAAAATAAAACACTCTTGATGTATTTTCAAATTCTTGCTCCCACTGAGGAAGATGGGACTTAAGGCTGGAAGCTAGTGCTCATGGCTGGTGAAAGGTGCTCATGGCTGGCACTAGGTGTTTCTGCTCCTGTGGCTAGGTATCCCAATATCACATCTACTTCATGCAATTAAGTAGGTTCGAGAACACTTTAAAAAGCATGCATTAATATTAGTATGATTATTCCTATTACTCTTGTTCATTTTTGTTATGTTTTAATAGTGATAAAGTAATAAGAAGAAATATAGCTAACATGTTCTCTGTGATTGCCAGGTTCCAGGCATTATATTCTAGATCCCATTTCATTTGCCCTTTTCAGAAACCATATACTTGATATGATCCCTTCTTCAACTAATTTCTTAGGTTGGCTATTCCTGTATCACAAGTTTGGTGTATATTTAGACTTTAAAAAAATTATTATCATTTCTTTTTTTTAATTTTTAAAAGTATTTATTGATTTCAAGAGAGAGCAAGAAAGAGAGCAAGCAGGGGAGGGGCAGACACACACACACACACACACACACACACACACACACACACACACAGAATATGAAGCAGGCTCCAGGCTCTTAGCTATCAGCACAGAACCCGATGCAGGGCTTGAACCCGTGAACTGTGAGATCATGACTTGGGCCAAAGTTGGATATTTAACTGACTGAGTCACCCAGGCACCTCTGTTTTGTTTCTTAAACTCCACATATAAGTGAAATCTACATGGTACTTGTCTTTCTTTGTCTAATTTTACTTAGTATAATATACTTCTGCTCCATTCACATCATAGCAAATGGCAAGATTTCATTCTTTTTGATGGCTGAACAAATTTCGTTGTGTGTGAAATTTCACCACATTTCACCACATCTTTTTAATCTATTCATCAATTGATGGACATTTAGGCTCTTTCTATAGTTCAGCTACTGTAGATGCTGCTGCTATAAACATCGGGGTGCGTGTATCCTTTCAAATCACTATTTTTGCATTCTTCGGGTAAGTACCTCATAGTGCAATTGCTGGATCATAGGTTAGTTTTATTATTAACTTTTTGAGAAACCTCCATACTGTTCTCCAGAGCGGCTGCACCAGGTTGCATTCCCACCAACAGTGCAAAAGTGTTCTCCTTTCTCTGCATCTTCACCAACCTATGGTTTTTTGTGTTGTTAAAGTTAGCCATTCTTACAGGTGTGTGGTCATATCTCATCCTGGTTTTGCTATGTATTTCACTGATGATGAGTGATATTGAGCATCTTTTCATGTTTCTGATAGCTATCTGGATGTCTTTAGAAAAATGTCTATTCATGTCTTCTGCCCATTTCTTGACTAGATTATTTGTTTTTTGGGTTTTGAGTTTAATAAGTTCTTTATAGACCGGATATTCTTTATCATATACATCATTTGCAAATATCCCCTTTTTTATTAAAAACATTTTCAAGTTTGTTTATTTATTTTGAGGGGACTGCCAAGAGAGAGGAGAGAGAGAGAATCCCAATCAGGCTCCATGCTCAGAGCAGAGCCCTACTTGGGGCTTGGTCCTATGACTGAGTTCATAACCTAAGCTGAAATCAAGAGTTGGTCGCTTTAACCGACTAAGCCACCCCAGCATTCCACAAATATCTTCTCCCATTTGGTGGCTAGCCTTTTAGTTTTGTTGATGGCTTCCTCATAGGGAAGAAGCTTTTAATTTTGATGAGGTCCCAATAATTCATATTTGCTTTTGTTTCCCTTACCTCTGGAGATGTGTCGAGGAAGAAGTAGCTCCAGCCAAAGTTAAAGAGGTTGCTGTCTGTGTTCTCCTCCAGGATTTTTGATGGTTTACTGTCTCACATTTAGGTCTTTCATCTGTTTTAAATTTATGTTTGTGTGAGGTGTAAGAAAGTGGTCCTGTTTCATTCTTCTGCACGTTGCTGTCCAGTTCCCAACACCATTTGTTGGAAAGACTGTCTTTTTTTTGTTTTTTTTATTGGATATTCATTCAATCCTGTTTTGTGAAAGATTAGTTGACCATATAGTGGTGGGTAATACATTATTACTAATTAAAGTCCATAGTTTATGCAGATTTACCTAATTTTAGCCTAGTTTCCTTTATCTATTACAGAATCCCATTCAGGATATCACATTCTATTTAGTCATCATGTCTCCTTAGGCTCCTCTTGGCTGTAACAGTTTCTCAGACTTTCCTTGTTTTTGGTGACCTTGACAGTCGTCAGGAGTACCTGCCAGGTATTTTGCAGGATGCCTCACTATTGGAATTTGTCTAATATTTTTTTCGTGGTTACAGTGGTGTCATGGGTATTTAGGTGCCATTTTCACCATATCATAACAAAGGTACATACTATCAACATGATTTACAGCTGTTGATACTGACCTTGATTTCCTGGCTGCAGGAGCCTTTGTGAGGTGTCGCCATCGTAGTTAGTCTTCCCTACTTTCCATACTGCACTCTTTGGAAGGAAGTCTCTATGCATAGTTCCCACTGAAGGAGTGGGGAGTTTTGCTCCCTTTTATTACTGTTTTTTATTTTATGTTTATTTTTATTTTTATTTAAAAAATTTTTTTTAATGCTTTATTTATTTCTAGGAGAGAGAGAGAGACAGTGTGAGCAGGGGAGGGTCAGAGAGAGAGGGAGTCACAGACTCCGAAACAGGCTCCAGGCTCTGAGCTGGCAGTCAGCACAGAGCCCGACGCGGGACTCGAACCCACGAACCACGAGATCATGACCTAAGCAAAAGTCGGACGCTTAACCGACTAAGCCACCCAGGCTCCCCATTATTACTGTTTTTTAATGATTATATTTGATTTAGGATTTCTATGTGTTTGCAGTCAAGGGTTTCTGGCTGGCTCTGTCAAATTACTGGTTATGGAATCTAGTCCTTCCCTAGGATTTGCTCTTCTCCTAAATACAGTGGACATCCTTTGGTTCTTATCTTACATCATCTCTGCAGCATCTCACGTGGACACGTATTATCTCCTTTTACTTTTACTTTTCTTTTCTTTTCCACTTGTAACATCATTCTGTCTCAGTTTGTCTTTCGCCACTTTGATTTTTTTAAAATGTTTTATTTATTTCTGAGGGAGACAGAGAGAGAGAGAGAGAGAGAGAGAGAGCAGGGGAGGGTCAGAGAGAGAGGGAGATACAGAATCCAAAATAGGCTCCAGGTTCTGAGCTGGCCAACGCTGGGCTCAAACCCACGAACTGTGAGATCATGACCTGAGCCGAAGTCAGACATTTAACCAACTGAGCCACCCAGGTGCCCCTGCCTTTCACCACTTTGGCCATTTCCTCTCAATTTCCTTTGTCAGTCCCTCTTCCTCTCCCTATCTCTAATCACTGAAATTCCTTCATCTTAGATCCTCTTATCTTCTTACTTTCTCCCTAGGCCATCTCACCTCTTGGCTTTTGAGTCATCTCAGTCATTTCTTTCTTTCTTTCTTTCTTTTTTATTTTTTTAATGTTTATTTATTTTTGAGAGAGAGAGAGAGAGAGAGAGAGAGAGAGAGATGGAGCACAAGTGGGGGAGGGGCAGAGAAACAGAAACACAGAATCCAAAGCAGGCTTCAGGCTCTGAACTGTCAGCACAGAGCCTGACATGGGGCTTGAATTCACAAGCCATGAGATCACGACCTGAGTTGAAGTTGGCGCTTAACTGATTAAGCCACCCAGGCGCCCCCATCTTGGTCGTTTCTATGGATGCTTTTACCATTTATGGGATCTGGTGGATCGCAATGTATTTCCTGTCAAGAACTCTTCTTCTTTATTTTTTTCTTTTTTTTTTTAAGGCAATAGGAGTTTATTGAATATACCACAAGGGAGTGGAGGACAGGACAGCATAGAGAGATTGTCTGCCTTCCCTGACAAGAATTCTGTTTTGCCCCTCCTCCTCCCTTTCTCCCTTTTCCATTCCCTGCATTGTCTATCTATCCATTCATCCATGCACACATCTATCCATCTATCTTTCTAATGTCTTTATGTTTTACTGGGCATCTCCATTGGGTGTCTCACATGCCACAAGCTAAATCCACTATCCTCTCCTACAAACCTGGGAGATATTTAAGTGTGGCTGAACTCAGGGGACTCAAATGTGACCATCAAGACGAAGTCATGTTTGCTTCATCCCTTGGCCCTTCTTTCCTCAGGGTTGGCATCATTTCTAAGTGTTTTCTACCATTGCAAGAGCAACACAGCTCCTGTTTCATAGAAAAAGGGATTCCCCTCCTCCCCCTTAGTTCTGTTAAAAGTCCTGGTATTGAAACTCATTGGCCTTGTCTGAATCCTATGTCCATTCAAAGCCATCACTGTGCCTCAAGGTATCCCGTGGCCTCTGATTTGCCAGCTTTAGGCCATGAGCCCACTCTTGGAATTGGGGATAATAGTCAACTTAACCCAATCACAAGTACTTAGAGTAGGGGAGGTATGATTTACCACAAATCAACTGGGGATGTGCTGTTCTCAGAAGAAGTGGGAGATGTATTCTGGATAGGTTGGACTCCTGGTTTCCCACTTGAAAATGAAAAAAAACTTTTTTTAGGCATCCAAATTGGCCACGAGGAGGTCAAATTTTCACTCTTCGCAGATGACATGATACTGTATATGGAAAACTCAAAAGATTCCACCAAAAACTGCTAGAACTGACCCATGAATTCAGCAAAGTGGCAGGATATAAAATTTAAAAAAAATTTTTAATCCTCATCCTCATACTTTTGCTTGGCTCAGAGTTCGTGATTTCTCAGAGTTGAGTTAGGACCATTAACTATCCTCAGGGTCCCTGAACTTCTCCACACAGGACTGAATACAATTCTAATAGTTAATCATTTTTGTAATGACTGGTCAGCCCTCCACAATGTAGTTTATGCTACATGAAGGTAGGAATTGTGTTTTGTTTAATATCTTTCTGCTAAACAAGGCATAGAATATGGCACGTGGGAATAGGTCAATGCATATTTATTGAGTGAATGAATGAGTGAAAAAGTATCAATGAATTGACATGCTGTCATAGTCAGTTTGGGCTATCGTGACAAAAATCCCACAGACTGGGTGGCTTGAACAACCGAAGTATATTTCTCACAGTTCTGGAGACTGGAAGTCCAAGATCAAAGGGCTGGCTTATTTGGCTCCTGGTGAGAGATAGCTTCCTATGATGCAAGCGGCAGTCTTTTTTTTTCTGTGTCCTCACGCCAAGGGGAGAGGGGTGGGGAGAGCAAGCTCTTTGGTCTCTTCTTATAAAGGGACTGATCCCATCCTGAGGATTAATCTCATGACCTCACCTAAGCCTAATTACCTCCAGAAGCCATACTTCCCCAATACCATCATGTTGGGGGGTTAGGACTCCTACATATACATTTTTGGGGGAACACAATTCAGTCCACAGCATTACCTCATTTGAGCTTTGGTAATCTCAATGACATAAGTTCCATTTCAGGGTGAAGAAAAGGGGGTTTATAAAGTTGAATCTGCCCGAAGCCACTGGCTAGGTAGTGACCGAACTTGGAAGTTTTCAAATCTAGGAATGTCTGCCTCAAAAGCAACTGAAAGTCTGTTGCTTCATGAGGCCTCTAAGGCATTATCTCATTTGGTTTTGAGCCATTTAGTCTGAAGGTAAACGTGACAGAGTGTGAAGTAGGAATGTAAAGGGGAGCCAAGAGGAGAGGAGCCTGTAGACGGCTGGAGAACACCTGAACACTGAGGGAAAAGAAGATACTGAGAAGGGGAGTTTGTTCCTGGGGAGAGACGGGGGAAGGCGTTTGACAGGAAACCGGACGCTGGAGGGCTGGGGGTGGAGTTTGGGATTATGATGTCATCGATCATCAGGGAAACATTGGACTCATCTCTCATCCTCTCCACCTCGTTCCCAGGTCCCACACCCTTTTGCTAGCTCTGACAGGTTTTTCAGAGCAGGAAAAAGAAGCGCAAACTAGGAAGAGCAAAAATAAAACAGCCCCCCACCTTACACCGAGGCAGCGGGAGATACAAAGATCTCTCTGTTGAATAGATCTTAGAATAAGAACATTTCTCCCACACAGAACCAGTGTTAAGATAAAGGGTGACACTCACACAGTCCTCAGAAGACTAGTTAACTCGTGATGTTCTGGAACTAGCACTAGTAGCTATATGTCTCAGTTCAGAGAACATTTATCGAGCTCCTTTTCTGAAGCAGGAGCTGGGGCTGAGATGTGAGGAGCTGTGGGTGACTTCCTCTGCCCTTGGGAAGTTTTCAGCTACGTGATGATTTAGATACTTTGGGGCCCCAGCCCCTTATCTCGGCCACTGTTACCGCAGAAAGGTGAATTCTCAGTCACAGCACGCTGGGCATGGGCCACGCTTAGAACATGCTGACCTTCCTTCCTCCTGTTCCCTTTTCTCACCCTCCCATTTGCGGCAGCTCCTTCAACCAAGGGCAGCCACTGGCCTCTTGGTTCCTGCCAAGGCGGAAGTTCAGGCACTTGGCCTACCCAGTGCATTAAAGTTGAAGCCCTGGATTTGACTATTAAATAGCCATTTGGCCATGAGAAAGTCACACAGCAGCTCCGAAATGAAGGACCAAATTGCATCCTCATAAGGATTCTTGGGGGAATATTAAGTGTATGTATGTGCTTTATAAATAGCAAAGCATCACATAATGCAAACAATTGTGCTGATCGTCATAGAGCTGACTAGTAGGATGGGCCTTAGACATCCCTTATTTGCTGCGTGCCAGACGTTCTTCTAAGCATTTCTCGCATCTGTGGAGGAGGCCAGTGGGGGGTGGGTACTATCGTCCTCATTTGACACATGAGGAGCAGAGAGGTTAAGTGACCTGTTCAGGGTCACGTAGTAAGTGACAGAGCTGAGATTCAAAGGCAGGCAGCCACGCTTCAGAGCCCATTGCTAACCACCAAACTAAGCTGCCTTCTGTGTGCTTCATTAGTAAACTCTGTATACTCCTCTGGGAGCACTAGACACAATTATAATTGCTTATGTTAGTGATAAATAAGCTACTAGAAGGCGGGGACTGTATCTCATTCAAACACACACACACACACACACACACACACACACACAGTGCCTGACACATAGAGCTCAGTAAATATTTGCTGAACGAATAAATGAATAAATGTCTTCTGGGGAGATATACAGCAAGTCTGATACAACTACTGTGTTTTTCCTTTATGTGTCTTGGCTAACTATTCTCATTTCCTTCAACCATTTCCAATAAGAAAATGTTTGGTATTTCTTTTTTTTTTTTTTTATAATTTTTTTTTTTATGTTTTATTTATTTCTAGGAGAGAGAGAGAGACAGCGTGAACAGGGGAGGGTCAGAGAGAGGGAGTCACAGACTGAAACAGGCTCCAGGCTCTGAGCTGGCAGTCAGCACAGAGCCCGACGCGGGGCTCGAACCGACGAACCGCGAGATCATGACCTAAGCAAAAGTCGGACGCTTAACCGACTAAGCCACCCAGGCGCCCCAATGTTTGGTATTTCTTGCTGTCCTTATTGCCCTCTGCATTTTTCTCAAGTTCAAAAATGACCTATCTAAAGAGAAATGTCTGAATGTGAACACTGTACTTGGAGAACAGTCTGACACCAGCACTGGGTTAGTATGACTGTTCTCTCCTGTCTTAACGGTATATACTCATTATCCAGGACTCTCTCAGAAGCCCACTCTTGCCCCTGAACTTTTTGTATGGTCAGACAGGTTCTTGACTATGAAACTAAGTGCCCCACGTGACCCTTAGGCCTTTACTAGTGGTCTAGGGTCTCTTCTTCCCCTCTCTTTCCTTTTCTACCCTTCCCGTTCTAGAAGGGGCTGTAAGGAAGGGAAAGGGATTTCCCTAAGAGAAGAAAACAAGTTATGGCTGATGAGGGATTTGGGGCAGGACACTGCATCTTTTAATCTGGAATGCAGAGAATGTGGCAGTTTTGCTTCATGTCATGACTACAATGAGTTCTCTTGTAAGGAAAAAGAAATAGCATCGTTGGCCTCACATATTGGACTATATTTAAGGGAATGATGGGGCATGATGTTATAGTTTGGACATGTTTTGAAAATTCTTTTATCAAAGGGGACAAAAATATTTGCAGTGTTTCTGTTGGGCTCCTCAAATTGGGAAAGTACAGACTCTGGCTTTCATCAAGACTAAAAACACTGACAAAAAGCGAGATTCAGTTATCAGATAAACTGGCAAATACGCACTATAAATTTTGTATTCCAACCAGGGTTTTTGTTTTTAGTAGTTCTGGTTAGAGGTTACTTTGGGTGATTAAGTGCTCCACTGGACACTCCCAGCTCCATTTCTCGAACCGGGATCAACCCCCTACGGTCCTCAGAGCCATCGTTCAGACTACCGATACCCACTGGCTGGAGGGCGGGACCGCGCCGGTGGGGGCGCGCTCCCGAAGCGTCGTTGGCGGGTGGGAGTGGAGGCAGGCAGGCGCCCTGGGAGCGCGCGAGGCGTCATGTGCGCGCGCCCGCCCGCGCGCCCACGCCCCCACGCGCCCGTCCGCACTCCCGGGAAGTCTCGCGATGCCGTAGCCGGCTGCTCCCGCTGCGGGTGGCTCTGGCTGTTGCTGTGGTTGCCTGAGTTGCTGCTGCGGCGGCGGCGGCGGCGGCGGCGGCGGCGGCGGCGGCGGCGGCGGCGGCGGCGGTGCTGGTGGAGGTGTCGGCCCTTGGGCGGATGTTGACATTGTGTTGTTGTTATTGCTGATGGTAATGGCGGCGGCGGCGGCTGCGGCCGGGACCCCATCTCCTCTGTAGCCAGAGCCGAGGCAGCCAAGAGCGAACTCCGCGGCCTCTGAGCCCGAGGCAGCGACTCCCCTCAGCCTCCGCCGCCTCGCCAGCGCGTTTCTCGGCCCCGGCCCCTGGAGTCAGGCCCCTCTGGGCTGGGGGCCTCGGAGGCTCAGGATGGCGGATTTCGACGAGATCTACGAGGAGGAGGAGGACGAGGAGCGGGCCCTGGAGGAGCAGCTGCTCAAGTACTCGCCGGACCCAGTGGTGGTCCGCGGCTCCGGTCACGTCACCGTGTAAGGCCCGGAGGAGGGGAGGGCGAGGACGAGAAGGTGCAGGGCTGGGGTTGGGGGTGGGGGTGTGCTTACTCCTCGGGAGCCCTCTTTCCCCGGTGTCCGTCCTGTGTCGGGCCTTCGGGACGAGTAGGCGACCAGGAAGTGAGAACTTGCTTTAATTTCATTTGTTTCGATCTCGGGAGTGGGGACAGACACTGCCCTTCCTCCCCCCGCCCCCCACGCCCCCTTTAGTAGGCCCTGCAGGCCTGGGCGATGTGACGGATCCCAGGAGCGAAGGTTTTTCTTTAGAGTCTGCCCTTTGGGCCACCTCTTCTGCTTCGGGGTGGAAGTACGCGTATTTATGAGGTTCCTCCCCCTTGTTTTCTCATCCAGTTACCCTGTGGTTCTGTCTCCTCGTCTGTGCCTTTGAGCCTAGTGACATATGGCTCAGAGGCCAGATCTGGGCCATGTGAGACCCCAGTGACAATTGGTAATGAGCGGTCCACTGTTGTGTCTGTGCCGTTCACACATACTCCCGGGTCTTCCCGGTTTCTCGCAGGGTCCATTTCTGCGGAAGTCGCGCAGGTTCCTGTAATTGTCTGTGATAAACATGTACAGGTGAACCTGTCTTTGAGATCTGCAGAACGATGCGTGTTTACAAGCAGTTTCTAAAAAGAAAATCTACGTGCTGGACACACTGTGCTCAGGTCACTGAACACTCTCCGTAATCAAAGTCTCCTTTGGGCTTGAACTCGGGGATGGCTTCTGCATTTGATAAGGGTTCCTTCCCGTAAGTCTGATTTGCAACGTTTAAAAGTCCGGTCTTATTCAAACAATAAAGAAGGAGAGCTTTGTGAAAAAGGTCATGACTAATACAGGAATGTGAAGACTTGAACCAAATAATGAGCTGTCCGGAAGCAGGAAGTTTTGTAATGTTTGTCAGAGAAGTCCAGAGTTTTGTACAGCTCGTGAAGTATTTATGTGCCTCGTTCGAGATCTCTTGTTCGAATCCTAGATCAAACTTCTGTTCTTGTCAGGTACTTACTTCCACACTGCACCTTCTAGTGAAATAAAAGGGCCGGCAAGTCTGAGGGTGCCTGGAAAGGTGTTCGTTTTATTTGTGGTGTGGGGTGAGTGGGATGTGCAGTGAATAACTTTTAGTGAAAAGGTTAATACGACTTCTGCTAGAAGGTTTTTGGCAGAATCCGTGTTATTTCTCACGACGTGATGTGACCAGCCATATTGCTGTTTGGGGGTGCTTATGTAATGCTTTGATTTCCTTAGCACCTGTTAGTTTATATTGAGGTGACTTACTAGGGTGAAAAGACTGCATAATCATTGTCACAGTGCCATGGAAGACAATGGAATTTATCACCACGATAACAGCTACTTAGTATTTTAACTGTCATCACCAGCAGAATTAAGAAGTTTCATGGATATTAAATCTGTCTTTAACATGCATTACAGAACTTTTTTTTTAGTCTCCTAGCCCACCATTTAATTTTTTAGTTTGACACTTAGGACCTTCTTACATTGTTTTAAACCTAAGGAGTACATGTGTGCGTAAAGAAGGGATTTTTTTCCCCCCAAACTCTTTCATGCTGTCTCCCTGCCTTCCCCCCTAAATTCCTCTTGTTAAAGAAAGGCAGGCAAAATTTTGCTATTTAAAAAGGTGCTGCTAGAGTTGCAATGTTTCCTCTGTTTAAGGAAAAGAAAAACTAAGCACTCTGTTGGGTAAATAGAAAATATAATAGATAAAGTGCTCAGAACTAAATAGGCGATTATTAAGTTTGATTGTAGTTGGCTACTTAGGTTAATGGGGTGGGAAATAATTATTAGTGGTTTTTCAGCCCTACTGCCTATTAGAATTACCTGCAGAAATGAAACAAGAACAACAGCAAGAAAAGCTGCATTTTCCCCAAGGTCAGGCCAGTTGAAGGCCTGGTACCTGAGTGAGGCCCCCGCCTGGATGTTGGTTTGGAAAGTCCCACAGGTGATTCTAATGTGCAGGCAGGGTTGAAAACCTCCAGAGTGGGAGTACATGCCACCAGTACGCAGTATGCCTTACTTAGTACGCCGGGAGTTCGTATTTCTGCCATCTCTCTCGGTCACTTTCCCTCTTTTCCCCATTAGCTTGGTTCTAGGCTCTGGGTTCAAATCTGCCCTCTGCCACTTGAATAAATTAGTTATTCCTCTTTAGTTATGGTGGGGATCTTTATAGGCCTTGATTTTTAAGGTTATTGAGGATTAAATGAGACCGTATGTGCCAGGAAGTCATCACATTGTGTGATACGGTGCTCAATAAATATTAACCTTCGTTAGTTATCCTCTACACTTAAAAGTGTTCCGCTCTGAGAAAATTTAAGAAATCCGAACTGCTGTTTTCAAACCTAACAGTGGTTGACTTTAGTCCTATTTTTCCATTCCTAAACACTTTATATGAGGTTAAATTACTGTGTGAAGTGTTTGGAGGAAAATTAGTAAAGATCTTCATTGAAAACCTAAACATGTTTTGTGGTGACATAGGTAAGTATAGTAATAGTAATAGAGAACTTTTTACATGACTCTGTCATACACAGCTCACAGGCATGCTATGCCAGCGGGTAGCCCAGTTAGTGCCTATAAGGGTTTTGAAATTGGTTCTTTAAAAAAAATTTTTTTTTAAAGTTTTATTTATTTTTGAGCGAGAGCAAGAGAGAGAGCATGAGCTGGGAAGGGGCAAAGAAAGATGGAGACATAGAATCCAAAGCGGGCTCCGGGCTGTCAGAGCTGCATGCAGGGCTTGAACCCACTAGCTTTGCTTAAGTGACTGAGCCACCGTGGCGCCCTGGAAATTGGTTCTTATGGGTTACTCTGACTGTTGAGCATGTTCTGTTTTTACCTTTAAATATAAATGGGAAGAGCCATTAAAACAGTTGTAGTAAAACTGCTGCTGCTCCCAGCCAATCTTTTTGTTTTAAACTAAGGAGCTCTTCAGAGCACTCTTCTCTTACCAGTTTGGAAGTAAATGATAGTGCCAAGCGAATGATCTGTAATCCACATCAATCTGGATTACATACATGTTTTTCATAGATTTCACTTTTGAGTAGAGCTTTATACTTGAATAGTTCTAGTCTTTTTTCCTCCCTACTGTAATAATCATTTTACAGTATTACTCTTATTTTATTTTAGAAATCACTGTATTCTCATATGACACGATCTGGCATGTCATAGTGATGTGAAAAAGTAAGATACTTTCCATTTTCTCCTATATAGGCAGGTCGTGGTTATCTTGGGGGCATAATCAGATTTTGGGGATATAAGGATGTAAAACAGTAATTTGTCTAAATAAAGTCTGCTTTAAAAAAATTTTTTTTTATTGTCTTACTTATTTCTGAGAGAGAGAGAGAACATGAGCAGGGGAGGGTCAGAGAGAGAGGGAGACACAGAATCTGAAACAGGTTCTAGGCTCTGAGCTGTCAGCACAGAGCCCAGCGCGGGGCTCAAACCCATGAACTGTTAGATCATGACCTGAGCTGAAGCCGGATGCTTAACTGACTGAGCCACCCAGGCACCCCAACGGAGTCTGATTTAATGTGTTTTTTAATACAAATATTTTTATATTGATTGCAAATCAGAGTTATACTTTGTACTTCCATCATGATCAGTGTTCTTTTTTTGACATTCTTCTGGATAAGTTTAATAATTCTCTGCATTGCTAGATTTGCATGTAGCAGTATGGAACAGAGTGGCAGCTCCAACAGGGAGAAATCTTATACAGAAGCATATTTTGAAGAAAAGTGGTATTTGAAGGAAGAGGGAAATAAGTTCCTATTATTGCTTAACATTTACGTGCATGTAATTTAAAAGACGAGTTCACACTTCAATTAAAAGTAGATTTCCTGTGTGTGTGTGTGTGTGTGTGTGTGTGTGAGAGAGAGAGAGAGAGAGAGAAAGAGAGAGAGAATGAGGGAGAGAGATTTTTCTCATTATGTAATGAAGATGAGGGGAAAAGTGATTAACTCATTAGGTGGGATAGGCCAGATTGGTTAATATTTTTAAATTACAAAGTTTTTTACTCTTCAGTAGATTTGTCAAAATATAGTGATCATTTTTGAAGACTTTGATTTTTCACAATGACGACAGTGTTCAAGGATGTTAATCTAAAACTTCTAATTTAAAACTAGTTTCTAGACCAGTATTTTCTGTCTGATCTGTCACTATAGCTGACATTTGCTGCTGTCTCACTTCATGCCCTCCTATATCGGAGTCACGTGTGGGGCTCT
Source organism: Hyaena hyaena (assembly GCF_003009895.1). Lineage (NCBI taxonomy): Eukaryota > Metazoa > Chordata > Mammalia > Carnivora > Hyaenidae > Hyaena > Hyaena hyaena. The sequence goes on along the minus strand of NW_024081525.1, from coordinate 101,872 downwards.
CCTAGGGCATATGTATAAACTTCTTAAGCCCTGTCATAGAGCCAAGTTATTTTGCTCAGGTTTGTTTCTAATAATGTTACTCTCTTTTAATTTCATTAAGTTATTGTATCTTTATTTACTCTCTTCTGAGGTATAATCTTCCTACCACCTCCACAAATAATTCCTCATCTTTCAGTACCAGTTTTTTACCCATGGCTGTGGAACTTACTCTCTTGTCTTCATCTCAGGTATGCTGTGGAAAACGGAAAGATTTAGAAATGTGGCTTGAAAGGAAAAAACCTGGATACTACTTTGGGGTGCAGTAAGAGCTTTGCATAGGAGACATCACAAGATCACCTTGACCTTTCAAATGGTAGAGGCAATACAAAATGGCCTATCTTGAAATGTATCAGTATCCTGAGACTGCTACCAGATGCTGTAGTTAGCAACAGCAGATGTGAACGTGAATTGCCCAAATCACAGAATCACTTCAATTAAACAATTTTTTTAATTTCATAACTTTCACCTTCTCTCTCCCACCCAGCATGATACGTAAGGCGTATTCCATATTTAAAAATTAAACTTTTGTTCTGAGCTGTTTTTAAAAACATTATTGATATTTCTCCATCAGGCTGTAAAGTTCTTTGAGGGCAGTTCTTTATTTTTCCACTATTTAATCTAGCATCTGGAATTTTTTAGGTCCTCAAATGCTTGCTAAATAAATGAGATAATTGCATACATCTTTGGGTCTTGTCAGAGTCTCGTTCCTGAACCTCCTGATGAAGGCAGTGTCTTACAATAGGGCTTTTATATAGTCACATTCGAATAAGTGGCTTCCCTTTTTTTTTTTTTTTAAATTTTTTTTTTAATGTTTTATTTATTTCTAGGAGAGAGAGACAGCGTGAGCAGGGGAGGGTCAGAGAGAGAGGGAGTCACAGACTGAAACAGGCTCCAGGCTCCGAGCTGGCAGTCAGCACAGGGCCCGACGCGGGGCTCGAACCCACGAACCGTGAGATCATGACCTAAGCGAAAGTCGGACGCTTAACCGACTAAGCCACCCAGGCGCCCCGGCTTCCCTTTTTTTTTTAAACAAAATTTCATAATTATAAAGAAATTGTAAAATTAAGGTAAGATATTTTTTCCCCAGAGATTTTTTCCTTATTCATTATTTCAAAGGAAATTAATTTGATTTAGAATATAGCATCAAACATATCTTTGGTAACTATCACAGAGAAAAAGAACTTTAAACACTTTAATTGGACCAGCTACTAAAACTTCTCAGTGAGTAAACTTTCTTGAAGGAATAAGGAATATGGTTAGTAAACTGAAGTTTCACAATTTTACTGTATTTGGATTTGAAATTTACATGGTGTTTCAGTGTAAATTTCAGCTCAGTGTTGGATTTCTGCCTATTAACAGATGTGAAATTGACTAGTGCTTAAAATTTTGTGACTAGCTGAGTGGAATACAGGGACTGAATGGTGAAAAATAAGTTATATATTTCTCTAAAGGGTAGTATTTTTACTTTGAGAGCTACTCCTAAACTCCAACTTGAGTATTTAATTAATTAATTAATTAATTAAAGAGAGCATGAGCATGAGAGTGGGGAAGACGGGCAGAGGGAGAGAGAATCTTAAGCAGGCTCCGTGCTCAGCATGGAACCTAATACGAAGCTCCATTACACAACCCTGGGATCATGACCTGAATGGAAATCAAGAGTGGGACACTCAACCGAAAGAGCCACCCAGGCATCCTGAGTTTATATTTCTTATTAGGAATAGGTTAAAGGTCCAGGGTCTTTTACTCTCTATTGTATCTATGTCTGGTTAAGTTTCTAATCTGTAAAGTTACTTAAGATTTTATTCTCAATAAAATTAGGCTTTAAATACAACATGTAGCAACAAATACTTTTAAGTATCCTTACTTTAGTATCTTATGTGTAAGATTGTTTTTGTGACTTTTCATAATTTGTTTCAGAATCCATTTGTAAAATCAAATCTTAAACCAGACTTTCACTATTCATATAGTCTAGCTTAGTCCCAATGCAGATTTCTTTTTTTTTTTTAGTTTTTAATTTTTAATGTTTATTTACTTTTGAGAGAGAGAGAGAGAGAGCGCGAGTGAGCTCAAGTGGGGGAGGGGCAGAGAGTGAGGAAAACACAGAATCCAAAGCAGGCTCCAACTCACAAACCACAAGATCATGACTTGAGCCAAAGTCCCATGCCTAACTGACTGAGCCACCCAGGTGCCACCCCTCCCCAGTACAGGATTTCTTAAACTTGCCTGATCAGAATCATTAAGAGTATTTTATTTATTTTTTAAGGTTTATTTATTGGCAGGGGGCAGAGAGAAGGAGAGAGAATCCCAAGCAGGCTCTGTGCAGGCTGTCAGTGCAGAGCCTGATGCAGGATTTGAACTCACAAACTGAGGTCATGACTTGAGCCGAAACCAAGAGTTGGATGCTAAGCCGACTGAGCCACCCGGGCACCCAAGAGCTTTTAAAAAAATATACATTTTAGGTTTGCAGCTCTGATATCACCAGTCGGAATCTTTAAGGAAAGAGTCTAGGATTTTCTATTTCTTTTTAAGGTTTATTTATTTATTTTGAGAGAGTGCACACAAACTGGGGAGGGGCAGAGAGAAGGGAGAGAATCCATCCCAAGTAGGCTCTGTGCTGTCAGCATGGAACCTGATTTGGGGCTCAATCCCACAAACCATGAGATCATGACCTGAGCAGAAATCAAGATTTGGGCACTTAACCAACTGATCCACCCAGATGTCCCTAGGAATTTTTATTGTTAATAAGAGCTTAGGTAATTCTCATATCAGACACATTTAAAAGCAATTGATGGTATGTGGAAAGAGTATGGTTTTTGATGTTCACTGGATTAGTTTTAATTCTCAGATACTTCCTAACTGTAACTTAGTTGTAACCATTAACCTTTCTGAACTTTAGTTTCCTTGTCTGCAAAAGGGATAGTGTCTACCTCAGAGATTAGGTGTGAGAGTCAGAAATAATTTATCTAAGGTCATGGACCCATGGTAGAAATATAGCAAATTATTACTTATTACATATTTTGATACTTATCCCTTTGTACATATTTTTTGGCTAATCTTTACCGTTTTCCTAGAAATCCATCTAAAAGGTAACGTATGCTTTCCTGCTTTAAAACAAGATCCTGTGGTGCCTGGGTGGCTCAGTTGGTTAAGTGGCCGACTTTGGCTCAAGTCATGATCTCACGGCTCCAAGGCTCGTGAGTTTGAGCCCCATGTTGGGGCCTGTGCTGACATCTCAGAGTCTGGAGCCTGCTTCTGATTCTGTGTCTCCCCTCTCTCTCTGCCTCTCCCCTGCTCATGCTCTGTTTCTCCCTTTCTCTCTCAGAAATAAATAAAAGTTAAAAAAAAAAAAAGTAAAACAAGATCCTGAGCATAAGTCAGAATTATCTCATTGTGTTGAGAAAACATTTAATCAAAAGATATTATCAGGTTGGTACCCAGTCATATTCTTAGAGGTTCTTGAGGTATTTTGGGGTTGGAAGTTCTTCCCTTTTTTAAAAAATTTTTTTAAAATTTTTATTATTAAAAAATTTTTTTAAATGTTTTATTTATTTCTGAGAGAGAGAGAGAGAGAGAGGCAGCGTGAGCAGGGGAGGGTCAGAGAGTCCGAAGCAGGCTCCAGGCTCCGAGCTGGCTGTCAGCACAGAGCCCAATGCGGGGCTCAAACCCACGAACTGCGAGATCATGACCTGAGCTGAAGTCAGATGCTTAACCAACTGAGCCACCCAGGCACCCCTAAAAAAATTTTTTTTAATGTTTATTTTTGAGAGAGAGAGAGAGAGAGAAACAGTGAGTGGGGAGAGAGAGGTAGACATAGAATCCGAAGCAGGCTCCAGGCTCTGAGCTGTAGCACAGAGCCTGACACTGGGTTTGACCTCATGAACTGTGAGATCATGACCTAAACCAAAGTCGGACACTTAACCTACTGAGCCACCCAGGAGTCCTAAGGATCTTCTCTAAATGGCACTTTATTTTAAATTTCACATGTGTGGGCTTTTCTATTTACCTTCTTTAACTGATGGATGAACTGTAGGTTGGGAATGAGACAACCAATGTTATTAGAACTATGAGTAAAGTAAGAGAAGTTGATTCTGAGTCTGGATTTAGATGCTGGACTTTTAATACTTGAGTTCTAAGATATTTATTTACTTAGGGATTTTTTTGCTTAATCCTTCATTTTCAGCTGTCTTTTTTTTTTTTTTTTTAATGTTTGTTTATTATTGAGAGAGAGAGTCAGAGCTTGAGCCAGAGAGGGCCAGAGAGAGGGAAATACAGAATCTGAAGCTGGTTCCAGGCTCTGAGCTGCCAGCACAGAGCCCAACACAGAACTTGAATCCATGGACTGATCATGACTTGAGCCAAAGTTGTATGCTCAACTGACTGAGCCACCCAGGCGCCTCAATTTTCAACTGTCTTATTGAAGTTTCCTGATAAGTAATTTAACAAACATTTATTAAATTTTATGTTAAGGTATTATGCGAGACTCTAGCTACATAGTTATGAATAAAACACATAGTTGCTCTGTTCTCCTAGAGCTAATAGTTAAGAGACAAATTGTGTCTGAGCACATTGCTGTGAAGGTGCCTGGTAGAGTGCTGTGAATAAAAATAACGTGGCTAGGGAGGAGTTCTCTGCGGAGTAACATTTAGGAAGGGTGAGAGAGTTCTGTGAAGAGCATCCCACGTGTGGAAAACGTAAAGTAAGTGTGGCTGGCCCGAGGAGCTGGATGCTACTGTGTACTGCGCTGAATGTAGGGAGTTTAAGGGGACAGTGCCTGGAAAGGAGGTCGGTGAGCTTCAGTAGAGGCAGGAGACGATTGGAGAGGGATTAGACCCAAACTGGAGACAGTAGTTAGGAGGCTTTTGTGCAGATGAGACATGATACTGGCGATGGTCTTTTGATGAAGCAGGTGTTATGGTTCTGTCTATAGGTCATCAAATTTCCTATGAGATATGGAAAAATAGCAGTAGCTGCTTTTGCTATCTCATTCCCCATGCCCGTCTCATTTTTTATTTTGCGTTGTGTTTTTTGTTTTGCTTTGTAAAAAGTGAGGTCAGAGAACCGTGGCTTCCCTTACTGTAGGCGAGACTGTCTTGATGACATACCTGCATTTCCTGTTCTGCTACCACAGAGCAGCCAGCCTGCCAGGAGAACAGCCTGTGCCGGAAGTGGAGAGGGGCTTTCCCGCAAGATCTGAGATTTTGAAGTGAGGAACTTTGTAAAGTCTAACCCTTCAACTACAAGACGTGTGGTGTTTGACAATGATCTGTTTATTAGGTTGGAAGAAAAGGCTGTGCTTTTAAAGTCTTGACACTTAAAACTCAGTTGAACACACGATGGTTGAAATTTTCTCACAAAGGCCCGGGCAGATGACTTGTTTTCTCCTTTCTCTTCTCCTATCATTTATGTAGGGTCCTACCATGCAAGTAAACCTAAGCTTATTTGGGTTAGACTTGCTTGGACTTTGGGGTAACCTACCTTGTGGTTGGTTTTTAGTGTGTTTGCATGTGTGTGTGTATGTGTTTGGGTATGCATATGCTTCCTGCAAGAGCTCCTTTTTTAATTCTCTTTGAATTTGTGTTGTAGTTACAGTGGAGTCCTTGGTTCTAGGAAAGGAATCCTGTGTCCTCACCTTCTTTTTCTGCTCTTTCTAAACTATTCAATTGTAAATGTCACTTGAAATTGACATTTTTGGTAGTTTATACTGTAATCCAGTTCAACCATATATTCTTAGATGAACATAATTTATCATTTTTTAAAAAAGTGTTTATTTATTTTGAGAGAGAGTGTGTGCACACAGGTGCCCATGCTTGTGCAAGAGTGGGGGAAGGGCAGAGAGACAGGGAGAGAGAGAACCTAAGCAGACTCTGCTGTCAGCACAGAGCCCTACTAGGGGCTTAGTCTCACTAACCATGAGATCATGACCTGAGCGGAAATCAAGAGCCAGACGCTTAACAGACTGAGCCACTCAGGTGCCCTCATAATTTATAATTATTGTATTGCTCATATGATTTATGTAAGTGTGAAGAATATTCTAACATATGTATAAATTATATAGTTGAGTTAGATTAATTGAATTCCTATATCATCAGAAGTTATTGCTATTAAGTTTAATCTCTATACATTACATACCCACCATTGTTTAACAACATATGTAAACATCTTTAAATACTTGAAAATATAATCTTAATAATTGAAAATTAGTAAAATTCTAATGCTAGAATATTATGGAACTATATAGTGATGAGTGAATTAATAAATGACTTAAATAATTAAGTCTTTGATTTCACTAGTTTATTAGTAAGATTGTATTTTCACAGGGGCGCCTGGGTGGCTCAGTTGGTTAAGCATCTGACTCTTGATTTCAGCTGAGGTCATGATCTCGCAGTTCATGAGTTCGAGCCCCACATTGGGCTGAACCCAAATATTCAGAATTTGGTCACACAGTTAAAATTTTTAGATGTGTTCTGAGATTCATATATGTCTTTCAACTCCAGAAGTTCCATATCTTCTGGGTAAATAAACATAGGGCACTTTCAGTTCTGTCCCTTCCTCCTTGAGCCACATTGGTATTCCAATGTGTATCAAGGCAGCCAGATGAATTTAAAGTGTGTCTTTTATGCATTAAACTCTGCTAATTTCTTCTATAGTATGACTCCATCTTCCAAAATAGCTAAAAAGCTGATTCCATTGAGCTCAGAGTTCAACATTAGGAAATAAGTGTTGTCTTCACTTGCCATCCTCATAGCTCCCCATGTGTTCACTTCTTAAATTCCAGTTCATACATTCATAGATCTTGTCATATCATTAGGAAAATAAAATTCTATGAGTCTAGATTTGTACAGGTTGAGTGTCTCAAGATCCAGAATATCCAAAACTGATTTCATAATCTTTTCCCCACATTAATTTCAACTGCAGTCTTTTTATTCTCAGTCGATGGCAGATCTGGCATCCTGTTTGTTTAGATTAAAAACATCTTTGATACATCCTTGAAGTCCCTCTTTCTCTTTCCTTGCGTCCAGGCTGTTAAGAAATCATCCATTGGCTCTGTCTTCAAAATATATTCCAATTTGGACCTTTTTTTTTTTTTTTTATAATCTCCACTACTGGTGTGAGTTTTCATCATCTCTCATCTGCTGTATGCTTATTTTTTTTCTCTCTCTCCTTCCTTTATCTCTCAACCTTTATGGTCGTCTTAGTACATCTGCCATAGTGATCCTTTGATTTTTTATTTATTTCTTTTTTTAAAAATATGCTATTTCTTTTTTTAAAATATGGAGCATTATGCTACAGATTTTTTTTTTAATGTTTACTTTATTATTTTTGAGAAAGAGACAGCGTGAACAAGGGAGGAGCAGAGGGTGGGGGGACAGAAGATCCAAAGTGGGCTCTGTGCTGACAGCAGAGAGCCCGATGTGGGGCTGAAACTCATGAACTGTGAGGTCATGACCTGAGTCGAAGGTAGGTGCTTAACTGCCTAAGCCACCCAAGTGCCCCACCATCCTTTTAAAACCTAAATCAGATCCCGTCTCTTCTGTATTAAGCCTCTCCAAAGCTCCTGATCCTCAGAGTTTAAGTCCTTTTTAGTGGCCTATACGACCCTGTGTGATCTGACCCGTTGTTACTTTTCGGACTTCTTTTCTACTATTGTTTGATTTGTTTACCCCATTCTAGTCACACTAGCCTCCTTTCTGTTCTCCTGATGATTCCAAGTGCATCCTGGCTTAGGGCTTTTGCACTGGCTGGTTCCACTTTCTGGAATATTCCCCTCCCAGATAACCAGAAGGCTAGCTCATTCACCTTCAGATCTTTCACAGTTATCTTCTTAATGACCTCACCCTCCATTTAAATGAAAACTCATCTACTTCCCCTTTGTTGTTTTTTCATAATTGCCTTTTCAGAAAGTTGAGATGAGCCATGCTTGATAAAGAGTGCACACTTGACAGGCTTCTCTTTCAAGGAGAAAAACTCAAAAATTTTTTTGACGAGAATAAAGTTTTAAAGCTTTCTTCCTATTTTACAGCAGCTGTCCCACCTATAAAATGTGAATTTAGAAAGCCTTGCTAATTTTTTTTTTCTTAAAAACTTTGGGACACCATTTGACCTTCAGGCCATGTATGACCTTGAGAGGCCAGTTGTCTTACCTGAAGCAAACAAAGCCAGAAGGGAGATTTGCTTTCCTAAAACAATATACCTAGTTGATATCTGAACCAGGATTAGAACTTGGGCATTACGTCTTTCCACTGTATTGCTCTTCCATCTTCACCACAGTAATTTCTTTGTGCTTTCCAGCCTTTGTCTCACCTGCCTGGACTCCTGGTCCGATGCTTGCCCATATTAGCTGGTAGAGTTTGTAACTCTTTCATATAGCCTGTCTTTCTTAAACCTAGCACCTCCCTGGGTAGCCTGTTTTCCTTTATATCACTCTCTGACCTTGAAGAGGTTGACAAAAAGTTGGAAAATCTTTCACAGATAACAGCCAGTTTGATCATTGGCTATTCTATTTGCTGAGCTGTTTGAAGAAGGTATTTGTGAAGTCATTGATATTTGGGCATGCTCTAGTTTATCAGGATATCCATAGTGGCCATTAAATGATGTTGCCCACTTTATTAGAAGAATGATGACCATAATAAAAACACCAGACATTTATGTTGTTTTATAATAAAAGCAGGTACAACATATAGGGTTTATGCCACGCACTGTTGGTGCTTTATTATATGAACTATTTAATGAGTTAGGCACTATTATTGTCCCTGGTGTATGAATGGGGAAACTAAAGCCTTTTCTTAAAGGTAACTAAACTTGCTCAAAGTGACACATCTAGTAAATAGCAGGATCAGGATTTCATTCCAGGCAGTCTGGCTGGCTCCAGAGTCTGTTTATTTAATTGCTTCTTTTACTTTATTGAACCAAGGCAACAAACTTACGTATTCTCTATATTATTCATCAACACAAACATTTATAAATCTATTTGTTTTGCGATTTTTAGGTATAAACGTGAAAAGCTGAAAAACATTTTATTTTTCTAGATCCATATGAGAATGTTAACATTTATTTTGTACTAGTTTTAATTTTATATTTTCTGTTTGGAAAAAGAGCTTTTTCCCCCTCCAACTCTCAAATATCTTCCCAATCTAGAAGTTTCTATTTTATGGAGATAAACATTTTTTATACTTACAGAGAAAGTTGTTAGAGGCAATTTCCTTTATTAGAAATTGCCCCAGACTTGGGGTCAGGCCAGTAAGGGCTCTCGACTAGATCTCCTACATATTAATTAGCCATGAGTCCTGAGTTACTTCTTAGACATTAATTTCCTCATCTATAAAATGAAGTGTTTGGACTAAATGATAACCAGGCTTTTCTAGCTCTCAGATTCTGAGATTCTACTGTTGTGAATTAGAAGTTATTTTTTTCTTTTTAATTCTTTAATGTGACACTTAATCTTGGGGTTGTGAGTTTGAGTCCCACATTGGGTATAGAGATTACTTAAAAGTAAAATTTAAAAAAAATCTTTTTAGTCATTTATATTTTCTTTAGATTTAATCCTTTCTCTGTTTTTTTTTAAAATCCTTTTCTAATTATAATAAGAAACAAAGATTATGTAAAAATTGGAAAGTAATACTTCTCAGTGAAGCAGAAAACAAACTGTCTGTAATCACCAAGAGACCAAGGTCACTTAATATTTTGGTGTATTTGCTTCTAGTCCTTATTAAATTTTTCTTTCTAGGAATCTCTTGTTTAAAATAGCAATATATGTTATTATAGAAATTTTAGAAAACCTGAAAATATCGAAAATGAAATAGTACCCATAAGGTAATTGCCTATGATTAACCACTATTAATATTTTGATGGATTATCTTTTTAAATTTTTCTCTGTGTATATGTAAAAATTTTTATTAAAAAAATTGAGACCATACATAAAAGTATTTTGTATCCTACATTTTTCATTTAATGTTAGGAAAATTTGCCAGTGTCACTGTGGGTTCTTAAAGTATGAAATATAAGGCTCTATTAGATTTCAGAGAACAGAATCACTCAGAGGACCTTAAGCAGTGGAAATTTATTGTAAGAATGCATGGACACTAAGGAAGACAGGAGGCTTTTGTCACTGTGCAGCCAGGCTTCAAGGAGACTGGAATATTAACATTTTTGGATATAGTGCAGCCTGGCTACGAAGTTATTCTGTTATTTTTCTCAGTAGCATGTGTCCTTTGCCCCCTGGTCTGATGGTCTACCACAGGACTTACCTGCTTTCAGTCTGAGCTTATGCTGTTGCACTGTGGACTGGTGGAGTGCTTTTCCCTTCTGTCTCATTGTATCTGCTTACTTGTCGGCTTCAGCATAGTCCTTACTTCCGCTTATTCGTGGCTTTACTGTATCTTGGCTTCAGTCAAAGCTTCATGTTACCAACTATTGTCTCCTGTGTAGATACCTCAAGAAAGAGGATCAGATTGAGTTAGTTAATGTTGTCTAAGTTGGATGGTTTGTTGGGCCTTGCCATCCCATATGCTGCTAGCTAGCCCAGGGATTAGCTGTTCTAAAATCAAATGCCCATTTGTGGTCTAATTCACCAGAGCATAGGGAATTCCTAGTCAGGCACTCAGAGTAACAGGCCTCTCTTTAGTATACTTGGTTTTGAGTTACACAGTGTCTTTTCAGACGCCTGTATTATAATTAATGTAATTGTTGACATTTCTATTATTTTAGAACTTTCGCTGTTAAAAATAGCACTGCAACTGAGAAGCAAGGAAAATAAACACAAAACAAAACAAGTTGAAGCTGTCAGATTCTTGCAGTTCTGTATTTAAAAGACAAAATTCAGAACATAATGAGATCAAAACATAATTGAACTCAAAATAAGAATGCATTAGTGAGACATTAATATGAAGAGATATAAAGAACATGGAAGAATTAAAAATGGAGGTAAAAGAGACTGAATTTTTTTTTTTTTGAAGTGGGATCCATGCTGAGAGCAGAGCCCATCATGGGGCTTAAACTCAAGACCCTGAGATCAAGACCTCAGCTGAGATCAAGAGTTGGATGCTTAATTGACTGAGCCACCTAGGTGCCCCAGATATATATATTTTAAGATTTTATGTAATCTTTACATCCAATATGGGGCTCTAACAACCCTGAGATCAAGAGTTGCATTCTCTGAGACAGTCAGGTGCCCCAAGACTGGATATTATATGGGCTTGAACTATAGAAAAAGTTAAAACGCATTCAGAAAAACTGTTGATTAGTGAACCCAAACTCCCTGTTTACTTAATGGTAAATTACCTGGTTAATACCAAATAGCTTCATATAGAAAAAAAATCATAATGGTATTGTATATTATGAAATCTTTTTAAAGTATTTATTTAACAACTACATCTGAAAATTAGATCTTATTTTAAGAAACAACAAATAAAATGTTTAATACTCTCTTACCAAAATGACACTGCAGAAGACTTGATTATTCATTAACATATTTGTGCCAATTGTAATTATTTTCTTCTGATACATTTCTAGAAGGAGAATTACTGGGTCAAAAGATATGAATGTGTTTTTGACTCTTATATACTATGAAATTGTACTCAAAGTTTCTGTTATTTTGTAAGTATTTTCCCTTTACAGTTAAAATTATAGTGTATGTGCAGTTTTGTATTTTTTTTACTTAATAGTATTGTATATGTATTTCCTATGTTGTTTGCAAACTTCATTTTTAATAGTTGTCTAATATTCTGTTATATTGAGATACTAAAATTTACTTAACATTCCCATCACATTATTATGTTTATTTTTCTCTATTGTGAATAAAGTTTCAGGGAACTTGTTTATGTCTATATTTTATCCACATTTCAGATTATTTTTCTTTCTTTTTAAAATATTTATTTTTAAATTTTATATATAGAGAGAAAGCAAGTGAGCATATGAGCGGAGAGAAGTGCAGGGGGAGAGAGAGAACGATCCCAAGCAGGCTCCACGTGCATCATGGACCTGGTATGGGGCTGGATCCCACGACCCTGGAATCATGACCTGAGCCAAAATCATGAGTCAGATGCTCAACTGACTGAGCTACCCAGGCGCCCCTCAGATTATTTTTTAGGCTAGAATCCTGAAAAAGAAATTACTGGGACAATGGTCTAAATGTTTGTAATGCCAAATAGATTCCTGGAATGGTTGTAATAATTAATTACTTTTTTACTTTATTTTTGAGAGAGAGAGAGACACAGTGTGAGTGGGGGGGGGGGGCAGAGAGAGCGAGAGCCAGAGCGCGAGAGAGATAACACACACACATGGAATCTAAGCAAGCTCCAGGCTCTGAGCTGTCAGCACAGAGCCTGACATGGCCAAGTCAGATGCTTAACCGACTGAGCCAACCAGGTGCCCCTATTTACTTTTTAAAATATTTTATTTTTAAGTAATCTCTACACCCAGCGTTGGGCTCGAACTCATAACTCCACGATCAAGAGTTGCATACTCTACAGGAGCCAGCCAGGCACCCTGGTTGTAATAATGTAAAGTTCCATTAACAGTGCCTGATATTTTCCATCTTAACACCTCTTGCCAAATACTTCTTAGTTGTATTCCTATATTAGTTTTTGTAGATAACTGAATTAACATGCCACCCACCCTGAATCATATCTTTTGAAATTATTAAGTGTTACTTGCAGCTTTTTTGGACCAATACAATGTTAGGTTATTAGGCTTGAAGGGAGTTCAGCTTCCTACCCTTTGCTCTTCTTTCAAGCATATCACATTGGCATTGTATAAGACAAAATTTGGCCTTTTCAGTCCTGTCCGGAGCCAATTGTGCTTTGATTTAGAATAAAGGAAATTGTATTTTACCATATTTAAAGACTTTAAAGTTGGAGAAGCATAATGTTGTCAAGTGAAGTTGAAACACATAACTCATTTTCATTGCTAACAGACCGCACTTACTGGCAAACTTAAAACCCCCTAAAACTGGGACTAAGGTAACATCAAGAGTAAGTAATCTGTGTCACATCAAAACCATTTAAGATGATACTTCACAGTTACATTAACAAACACGAAGTGCGGCCTTTCTTGTTCACTTAATAAAATAGGATGATTTTCTTAAAACTTTATCTGACAGTATTGCTTTGGTTGGCCTAGAATTAAACAGACAGACAGACAAAAATCAAAGCAGAAATCAAAGACCTTGCTCAGGAGTTATTTGCTGTAGCCTCTGCCAAATAAGACATTTCCTACTCTAGGGGTGCCTAGGTGGCTCAGTTGGTTAAGCATTGGCTCTTGACTTTGGCTCAGGTCATCATCTCACAGTGCTTGTGATTCTCTCACCCCTTCTTCCCCTCCCCCACTCATGCTCACTCAAAATAAATAAATAAAGTTAAAAAATAAGACATTTCCCACTGTAATACTCAAGCTCTTTGCTGGGAGAAAGCATGCTGTGTGAGGGAGGATTTACTGAAAGAATTGTTTTCAACTACCCTGTTGAGTGATCTCATCAGTAAAGAAATGTAGATTAAAGTCTGGATTGTAGTAGTTTGAATATTGAATGAAAGGTGAGATGGAGTGAATATAAGGACTCTTTCAAGACATTGGATGAGGAAGGAAAAGAGGTGTATGCCATCATTCATTGAGGGAGAAGAAAATAGGGGTTCAGATTCTCAGGGTGGGTAGACTTACGTTTGTAGGCTATGTGTAAGGAGCCAAAAGAGAGGGAAAAATACAGCAGAGTACAGAGGAGACTGGAGGAGATGCAACAAGGAGCAGTTGGTTAGCTTTTGGGAAGCTTACCTGCGTTGAGATAGATGGTGAAGATACTGAAGACATAGGTAAATGTGATTGGGATAAAGACCATAGTCTTCATCCTTAGAGAGTAGGATGTGTGTCCTTAGGAGGAAGGTATACAGAAAAGAGTTAACATAGTAGGCTTGAGACTGCTGTCCTTAGAAATACTTGCTTATACTGTTGGCTCTCGGCTGGTGTGTCAGAACTTGAACTTTTGGAAAGTTCCCAGTACTCCCCAAATTGATAGGAATGGCTCACTGAGCCTAAACTATTTGAATAAACAGTGTGGTTTATGCTGAACACCTGCTTTCCTTCTGAGAGTCTGGAATTTTGGTTTATGCTAAGCAGAGGGTACATTTTATCAGTTCCTGATAAAAGCCTTGGGCACTGAACCTCTACTTTCCTGGTAGACAATATTGTATTTGTTGCTGGAGGAGTTAAATGCATCCTTGTTTCTTCACTGAAAAGAGACTCTTGCAAGCTTGTTGCTAGTTTCCTCTGGACTTTGCCCTATGTGCCTTTTCTCTGTGCTGATGTTGCTTTTTATCTTTTGCTATGAGTAGAGCTATATATTGAGTCATGTGAGTCACCCTACTGCATCATCAAACGTGAGGGTAGTTTTGTGGACCTCTAACAAAGGGAGTGACCTGTAAGACTGAAAATGATGGCTCAGACTTAGAACAATGTGGTAGAAACAGAAATCATGGGCATCAGAGGAAGAGAGAACAATGATTTGGAAATTTGCAATGAGTTAGTGGAATGCAGATACTTGTTTTGGAAAATAATTAATTTATTCATCATATATTTACTGACTATCAGGCACTGGGCCAGACATTTGGGGTATAATGAAGAGACCATACATCCCTATAAACAACTCATTATTTATGATAGTAGTGAGTTAGGCTTGTAAACTTAATTATAATAAGATATGAATAAGGACTGTACAAGAGGGAATGTAGTCAACTATTATTGGAACATGGAAAATGGAGTCTGAAAGGTGGATTTCGAGGAAATGAGCTACAATTGAGAATTTCTAGGAAAGAGCGTCATCCCAACAAGATACTTCATTACACTAAAGAATAAAAAAAATTTTTTTTAAGAGAAGATATTAGAAGATATCCAGATAGTAGATTAATAGATGAGGGGTACCAGAGTTAAATATTAAAAGGAGTTTGAAAGGGAAGCAGTCTATCAGGAAAGGGAGATTCTGAATTGGATGAAGATGTGGTGTAGGGTAACACATTAGAGTGCTTACACTCTGAATTATGGCTATAGAATTCTATGAATGAGGTGACAGTGAAATGGAAGAAGGGATGAGAGTAAAACAAGCCTATTTGAGGGTTCCATTTAGATTTACATGTTGGAGTCACTTGGCTGGCTTAGTTGGAAGAGCGTGCAACTCTTGATCTCAAGGCCATGAGTTCAAGCCCCATGTTGGGTGTAGAGATTTCTTAAATAAACAGACTAAATAGATTTAGGTGTAAAGTTGCTATCTCCCCAAAGCTTTACTGAGTTGATTACATGAACTTTCAAAATTACCTCAAATTACATAAAAGTAAAAATCAGTCTTATACATGCTTTCTTTTTAAAAAATTTTAAAAAGCTCTATAAGTCTTCTATTGTAGGGCCTTCTTTTCTTGAAGTATTACATAGAAGGTTTTGATGGTTGTGATTTGAGTGAATTATCTTTTCTCCAAGTACTAGTAGACTTGTAAACTTGTAATAGTAAACTTTGAAGTAGGCTAAGCTTAATATATATTATCTTGTTATATTTGCCATTCTTTGGAAAAAAATTAAATATTTTATCAATTCTGAAGCCATGAGTGTTTTAACCATAATTGAGGAAAAGGTCTTTTAGGTAATAGGAATAGATGTAGATAGAGCACGTCTACATTTTCTTTAATTTCATCTAGTGGACTGACAATAAGTATTGAATGGTAAATGAGACAGTTGCTGGTAGCACTTTTTTAATGCTTACTTTCTTTTTTATTTCATCTCTCCCTCTTTCCCTTTACTTCCCCTCTCCACTTTTCCTTACATATTCCTTTCTCCTGCTTTCATTGGATGTGTGTTCTCAGGACATCTGTTAAAATTAACAACCATTGCTTATCTCTACCAGTAACGTTCAAAGCTAGAAGAACAACAATTAAAATGATAGGCTTTTTGTTTTTAAGGTATAGATGGTAGCGCAGATATTTAAATGAATCATTTTTTTCTTTTGTTTATGTAGTGCTGGTTAGTTAACTTGTAGCCTATTACTATTATTTTTTTGTTTATCTTGAGAGAAAGTGAGTGGGGCAAGGGGGGGAGAGGGAGGGGGAGAGAGAATCCCAAGTAGGCCTCACACTGTCAGCGCAGAGCCCAACATGGGGCTCAAATCCACAAACTGTGAGAGCATGACCTGAGCCGAAATCAAGAGTCAGATGTTCAGCTGACTTAGCTACACAGGTGCCTCTCTTTTATTATTTTTTTTTAAAAATAAAGCAAGACCGGGGGCTCCTGGGTGGTTGGTTAAGTGTCCAACTTCGACTCAGGGCATGATCTTGCTGTTTATGAGTTTGGGTCCTGCGTCGGGTGCTGTGCTGACAGCTCACAGCCTGGATTCTGCTTCAGATTCTGTCTCCCTCCCACTCTCTCTGCCCTTCCCTCACCCATGCTCTGTTTCCCCCTCTCTAAAAATAAACATTAAAAATATATTTTTTAAATAAAGCAGGACTGTCACTTCAAGGAAGACAACCGATAGCATTTGTTGTCAATAATTAAATTCTAGCTTTCAGTATGAAAATTAGAATTTTGGAAAACTTATATCTGTCACCGTGAACTTGACAGCTTCCCAATACTAAAAAGACCTTTCTGATGAGATCAGTTGTTTTATTAATGAAAGTGATGATTCTAAATATCATGCAATAAAGTATGTCAACATTTAAAATATCTGTATGACTCAACTTAGTAATATTTCCATTTCCAAGGGATAAATGCATGAAGTTATAAAATCAGGTAAAGGTAAAGCCTTCAAATGCAAAATATACTAATGGAATTTAATTTAACAAAGTATTCAAAGTTTATTGATACGGTTCCAGTTTCCTTCTTGCAAAAAAACCGTTCAGAAACTACCATGTGTTGAGCTTTTGGTATGTAATCAAAGAATGATAATACGCCAGTTTCCAAATACATATCTGGTGAGACCCAAGTTTCTTTATAAATATCAACCAAAAGAGCATCACAACAGTTTGAATGCACAAAGAAATGTGAGAATCCACCTGTCTTCCATTGTCAGATATTAACGAGATATAAAAATGTAAATCAATGCTTTTCTCTCTAAAATTTTTTTGTTTTGTAAAAGTTGTTTTTCATTAAAATGTTATATTTGTTAGCATATACTAGGTTCTTTTATGAATAAGTTTTAAAAATGTTTTAGATGTCTCAGTTTTAATGCCCAATCCAAAATCCTGTAAATTTAAACCACATAAACTTAAGCTTTTGAGGTCCTCAAGGATTTAAGAGCGCAAAGAGGTCTTGATGCCAAACCTTTGAATTCCCCTGTAGCCGAGAACCATATGCCAAATGGTCATGAAGAAGGGGTGCTTGATTATCATGGCTCATTCACCTGGTAATCCTGAGTGCTGGCTTTGAATATTAAATGGCGTGTTTAAAAGAGTTTAAAAGAGAAAGCACAGTTGGGGTTCGTTCCTCTTGGGCTGGGGATGCTTCAGGGACTTCAAGCACAGCATTTTCTTTACCATCTTCCAGGTATTCTTGTTCTGTGGGTGAGAAACATGAACAAAGAGGAATGGAAAAATCATCAGCACCAAGTTAATGGCTGGTAGAAAAACTAAGCACTCCCATATAGTGTTAATCCTGTCACTGGGTAATCTTTCTTGGGACATTCTTTTGGGAGTGAGATGAAGGAAGAGGAAGGCTTACTGTCTGTTCCTAAGATAAAACTGAACAAAAAGTATGGCTGAAGAGGAACTGAGTGAATGTCCTTGGAACTACCAGTTCTTACCGGAAGAATAACAAGCCTGACTTAAAAGGAGCCCTGACCTGCAGGAACAACAGGGCAATTCATTAGCTGGTTGTGCTCCCTGAGCAAAAAGCATCAACACACAGCCATTTAGCCAATAAGGAAGTATTCAGCCTCTAGAAAGAAAGGAAATTAGGGTTTAAACTCATGCTGGGCTGTTCCCTTCAGTTTAACATATTACCTGGCAGTAAACTATAGATATTCAATAAAATAATTTAATGTGTGTTAAATGTTTAATGATTGGGATTAAAGGGGGAGACTTTTCTTTCTTTTTTTTCTTTTATAGTTTATTGTCAAGTTGGTGTCCATATAACGCCCAGTGCTCATCCCAACAAGTGCCCTCCTCCATGCCCATCACCCCTTTTAGGGGGAAACTTTTCTATTTAGGAGACTTGGAGGTGTCTGGTGGTTGCTTTTCTAAAAAAATTTCCAAGACCAGTTGGAAGGAGATGGTTAATTGCAATAATAAGCATGGTTGAAATAGAAACTATTGATTGAAAGGGAGAACCATCAGACCAAGGGAGATAATATGTCAAGAGATGGAAATTTATAATGTATACTCGCTAAACATTGGTTGAGTGTCCTCTTACCTAAGGGAAATAGACGAAAAGGAAGTACATTATCTAGACTCCTCACTGAGAGCTATCACTGAACACTTCACAGTGACTTGTTCCTCATAACAGGACTTTTGAGGGTTGGAAGTGAGTTATATGTTGGGGCTTTTTCAAGTAGAACCACATTGCTTTGAGGCCCCTGCCTAGATAGAAAATAGATTTAACTCAGAGTCTTTCAGTCTTAGAATGGCATTAATGCCAGGATTATGTACAGCAGCAATAGTTGCCGGTTTATGATTAGCATGAAAAGAACTTTGGCATGGACTTAGGTAGTTGTATTGTAATCTGTTTTGTAAACAGTATCCATTATTTATAAAGACCGATTAATATCATTTCAGTGCTTCTATAAAATAATGTATGAATGACTTACGATAATGAAAACATGGTTGCGGAGGCCACCATTCACATGTAGGGAAGTCTAGATGATAATGCAGCCCACGACCTGACCCACAGAAGTGTTTTGTTTGCCTTGTACAGTGTTTTAAAGATGGGACATTTTACATAGGAATCTAGGTTTCCAACTCCTCTTAGAGAAAGAAGATCATACAATTTTTCAGAAGTGGGCCTGCGTCCTCGTAGAGTAATCAGCTGGGTCTATGCCATGACACAATACACACACATGTTTTGTATACCTTCCTCCTGGCCAGTCTCCACCACTCCTTGCTGCATTCACATAGCTCACCTTATTTGATTTTTCATGTTTGGTTTCAGTGATGGTTAAGTTAGAAACCTTACCTGACAAGCTGTTTCATACAGAATATCTCAGGGGATCCTTCTTCCTAGGGCCAGTTACTTAACGTGCAGTATTGTGTATTTATAAGGGTCGTTAAGACAGCGTATCTCAAGGGTTCTCATCACAGGGAGAAAAAAATTGTAACTATGTGAGGTGATAGATGCTAAGTAAACTTATTGAGGTAATCATTTCACAGTGGATTTCACAATCAAGTCATGTACACCTGAAACTAACACAATGTTAATATGTCAGTTATATCAGTAAAACTGGAAAAAATTTTGGCTTCAGGATCCAAGTCATCATATTTAAGTATCTCAGTTTTTATTTCCAGGTGCAATCTGATATTACCAGTGTGTCCATGAGTATTTTATTCTTTCCTAATAACTTATACAAAGAAATAGTCAAGTGCCCAGTCAAATCTCATGATTTTTGCAGACATTTAAAAAGTTAAAGATATTAAAATGTACTACCTCATTTCCATTTCTTTGTGGGGATGTACGTATAGCAAGTGTCCTCGTACTTGAAAGTTTAAGTAGCCAGGGCAGCTGTCACATTGTTCCAGGTGTTTTTAGCATTCTCTGACTGTAATAACAGCAGAGATGTGCTGATCTCAGAAAATGCTAACTGGTCAACCTGCATTCTTAGACACGTTTCTGCTTTATTGAGTGCTAACAAGTGCTCTTGACCTAAGAAATAACCAATAGCCGAGGTTGTGGCTTTCTATTAATTAGTTGGTAGAATCGCAGTAATTTTGGCAAAATTGGACAATTGTGTTCTCATTATATTAATATTTGGTTTACAAAGAGAGCCCCAAAGAAGCTATTTCTTTCTGTATTTTTAGCCTCTTCTACAAGTTCTGATTCAGCTGCTAAAATTGCTTGTTGCATTTCATAAATTGCTGATTACAATGTTTTTGTGTCTCAAACTTCCACTGTTACCCTATCAAGTTGCATCTATTTACTTGACCTTTGATTAAGTTAAATGGTCTATATTTTCCAACAATGACATGTTAATAACCTATTTCTCTTCTTTTCTTATTTTTAAAAAATAGATTTGGACTGAGCAACAAATTTGAATCAGAATTCCCTTCTTCATTAACTGGAAAAGTGAGTGTCTATCATTTACTTAGGTACTATTCATATACCTCAAAAGTAAAGTTTTTTCCTAACAAATTAGAAAAAAACAATTATGCTAATGAGACATGTTTGTTGACATTAATATTGCAGTGTTGTTATTTCTTAAAATTTTTCTTTAGGTAGCTCCTGAAGAATTTAAAGCCAGCATCAACAGAGTTAACAGTTGTCTTAAGAAGAACCTTCCTGTTAATGTACGTTGGCTACTTTGTGGCTGCCTTTGTTGCTGCTGCACATTAGGTTGCAGTATGTGGCCAGTTATTTGCCTCAGTAAAAGAGTAAGTTGAATTAATATATTTTAATTTAAATTTAGAAGTAGATAAGCAAGTCTTTCCTTTACCTACTTTTTATTTTTGTATTGAACGACTGACACCATGTTGAATACTATACAAAAATAATCTGATTCAGTAGCATGATTAAGCACATTAGGCTATGTCCATAATGTTATATTAAGTTTAATTATACATTCTATCTAGAATTTTTATGATCTAGGAAATTACCTTAGAGTAGAATACAGCACTCTCTCTCTTGGTATACATTAATGAAGGAACAGCACAGTGATGGAGAATGCTGGGTCTACTGCTAACCTCTGTGACCCGAGGTACGTTCCCTAATCTTTTTAAAATCTAGTTATCTTATGTGTAAAATGACAATATTCACCTACCTACTTGAATAGGATTGTTGTTAAGTATAAAATGAAATTGTGTATGGAAAGCTTTTAACTAAGTAGCTCAAAGTGTCTAATAAACATTGACTAATGGCATGATTACTAAAACGTAAGATAGTACCAATAGATGAAATAACATTGTTACAATGTTTGTTTCTCCATAATTAGATTATGGGGAATTCTGTTTTCTTTTTAAGAATTTTTTTGGCTTTTTTTTTTCTTTTGTATCTTATAAGTTTCCTGAGATGAGTATTTAGTGATTCTGTAATCAGAAAAAAGTGATCTGAAGAGTCATAAATTTGACCGCTTATAATGAAACGTTTCTAAGATATGGATAGAGATATGGCAAATTATTAAGGATGGAATGCATTACATTTTTGTTAAAGTTTAAAAAAAATTATAGTAACTATATGTATAAAAATGAAATACTGTTAAGTTGAAATTGAATGAGTGGTTTTATGTGGGTACATTTCATTTTGTCATCAAATCATGATAGGGGATATGGAAAATTCACTTTGTCCCTTGATTTCTGTTATAAAATAAGCAGTATATTCCTAATGAAAAAGAATTTTAGCTAGTACATTTTATTTATAGGAAGATCATGCCTTTGTGATACAATTACTTTTGTAATATTTACTGTAATACTTGTAATATTCATATTTTTTCCAAGAATATTTCTTCTTCTTTTCCTGCCATATTTCTGACCAGATCGTCTTCGGACCACAGAATGTTTTTTTGTTGCTGTTGTTTTGTTTTGTTTTGTTTTGTTTTTAATCTTTGGTGTCCCTTGATCCACAATTGAATTTGCAGATCTTGGAGTTTAGATCCTTTATTCCTGCCTACTGTTTGGAGCATTTTCATTATTTAAATGACTGCTCTATCTCACTTGGTTTGCAGTTTACTGCTGCTTAACCCAGAGAATCATAAGAATTTTCTTAGTTTAGAAATCTAGTTATTTAAAATCTAGTTTTTTTGGTTTTAGAGGTTTTGAGATCCTTAGTTTCTTACCTTTTAAATGAGAAAACAAGGTATTGCAATGTGTGTACAGTGTAGGATTTAGAAAACAAAATTCAGGTTCCTACTCTTTTCCATGTGTTTTTAGCAATGTAAATAATTTTTTAGATGCTTTCATTAAACTCCTATTTTAGAAATAAGATAGATGGATTTTTTTTAGGCTATTCTCATCTGTAGTTTCAGAAAGTACATTTTGTTCAACAATGTAGTATTCAGTCCAAGGTCTTTCTTTGTATATATATGATTTAATTTTATATGGACTTTACTATCTAGTGAGTGCATACAAATATGACTACTGCCTAAGAAAAAAATCCCCTTGTCTCGGGTATAGACTGTTACATACCCATGGAGAAAGTGACACTCCATGCCTGCATGGAGGTGCTTTGTACAACGGGAGCAGGGTAATTTAGAGCAGGGAGTTTTAACTTTTTATTTGTCATAGGCTCTTTTCACATTCCGGGGAAGCCTATGAACCCTCTCTTAGAATAATGTTTTATTTGTATTTTAAAAGATTTTATGTATTTTAAATGTATAAAATGAAATACACAAGTTACAAAGTTTCCTTTATAACTATAGTTATAAAATCCCTCAAATATATTATTTATACATATTTATTAACGCATACAAAATAAGATAGCAGAGAATCTGTGGTAATATGATGTGATAGGAAAAATCTATGATTTCTGTGAGTTATAGAGGTACAGGTCCTGTTTAGTCTACCACAGTTAGTTGCATACATTCATGACCTAAGGAAACTATACCACATTTCAGTCAGACGTTAGTGAAAATAAAGATGAATCTTTGTTTCATCCACCTTCATGGATTCGTAGAATTCTATGTAGGTATTACATGTTAAGAACCCTTGATTGAGATACTAGTATAAATAAAGGCACAGATTGTTAGCCTCAGAACCTTTCCTTTGTCCTCATTTGTGATGTGGTATAAGGTTAGAATTGTCATGGGTCACCTGGGTGGCTCATTTGGTTAAGCGTCCAACTTCAGCTCAGGTCTCGATCTCCTGTTTCGTGATTTCGAGCCCCACATTGGGCTCTGTGCTGACAGCTTGGAGCCTGGAGCCTGCTTCAGATTTTGTGTTTTCCTCTCTCTGCCCCTGCCCTGCTCAGACTTTGTGTTTTTTTCTGTCAAAAATAAATAAACATTAAAAAAAATTAGAATTATCTCAGACTCTTAAGACAAATCAGGACCAAAGGCATATATTATATGCAGCTCAGTGTTTTCACCTTCGTGACATTATTCAGTAATCTGGATAACTAGATTTCTGCCTGCCTTTTAAAATCCATCTCTGACTGAGTGCCCCTTTTTATCAATTGACCTTGTTCTGGAGACCTTGTTTTCAATCTGCATTATTAGTCCTTCCAAATTGCCTTTCCTTTTTAAAAAGAATTGCCATATGTATTTTTAAATGCTTTTTCTAAATATTAAAATAAAATTTAAAAGAGGGGTATCTGGGTGGTTCAGTCTTTTAAGTGTCCCAACTCATGGCTCAGGTCATGATCTCATGGTCCATGAGTTCAAGCCCCTTGTGGGCTCTGTGCTGATAGCTCAGCCTGGAGCCTGTTTGGTTCTGTGTCTCCCTCTCTCTCTGCCCCTTCCCCAACCGCACACACACTCCTTCTCAAAAAATAAACATTAAAAAAATTCTTTTAAATGCTTTTTCTTCTCTTCTCTTCTCTTCTCTTCTCTTCTCTTCTCTTCTCTTCTCTTCTCTTCTCTCTTCGCTTCTCTTTTTGGGAGAGCACAAGTGGGGGAGGAGGAGAGAGAGGGGGACAGAGGATCTGAAGCAGGCTCTGCACCGACAGGCTGACAGCAGTGGACCTGATGTGGGACTCAAGCTCACAAATTGCGAGACCATGACCTGAGCCAAAGTTGGAGGCTTAACCGACTGAGCTACCCAGGTGCCCCTCAAATATATTTATCCACTCTGTGGCTTGTCTTTTCATTCTCTTAATGCCTTTGGCAGAGCAAAAGTTTTTGAGTTTGACGAAGTTTAATTTGTCAATTTTAAAAAAATGGATTGTGTGTTTGGTGTTCTATATAAGAATTCCTTGCCTAAATCAAGGTCACAAACTTTTTCTCCTATAGATCTCTTCTGCATTTTACTTTTAGATCTATGACCCATTTTGAGTCAATGTTTATATAAGTGTGAGGTACAGGTCTGTGTTCATTTTTTTTGTACATGACTGCAGGTTTTCCAGCACCATTTGTTGAAAAGACTATGTTTTCTTCATTAAATTGCCATTGTACATTGACAGAAGTCACTCGACCGTATTTATATGTATCTGTTTCTAGACTCTGTTCTTTTGATCTCCATGTGTCTATCTTAATTTTAATACCACATGATCTTTACTATAGCTTTATAGTAAGTCTTGGAATTAGGTAGGGTGTCTTCCAAACTTGTTCTTATTTTTCAGTATTGTTTTGGCTATTCCAGTTTCTCTACTTTTCCATGTAAATTTTAAAATCAGCTTGCCAATACTGTGTCAAAAATATTTTTGATTGGGATTGAATCTATAGATCAATTTCTGGGAAAATTGACATCTCAACAAGTCTTCAACAGCATGAACATGGCGTAGCTCTTCAATTTAGGTCTTTGATTTTTTTCATTAGTGTTTTGTAGTTTTTTGCATAGCGTACAGAT
This sequence comes from Hyaena hyaena, assembly GCF_003009895.1. Classification (NCBI taxonomy): domain Eukaryota; kingdom Metazoa; phylum Chordata; class Mammalia; order Carnivora; family Hyaenidae; genus Hyaena; species Hyaena hyaena. The sequence continues at coordinate 77,234 of NW_024081525.1, read as the reverse complement.
CGTACACATGTTAGCTTTATATGTATTTCTTTGTGCTTAGTGTTATTGTTGATGGTATTTCTTTTTAGTTTATTTTTGAGAGAGTGAGAGCATGCATGAGAGAGGGGCAGAGAGGTGAGGGAGATAATCCTAAGCAGGCTCTGTGGAGTCAGCATGGAGCCTCATGCAGGGCTTGAGCTCATGAACTGTGAGATCTTGACTTGAGCTGAAATCCACATTGACTGAGCCCCCCCAGCTGCCCCAATGGTATCATTTTTAAAATTTGATTTCCAGTTGGTTATTGCTAGTATATAACAACTACAATTGATTTTTGTATATTTACACTGTATTCTGTGACTTTGCCAAACTTACTTATTAAATTCCAGGAATGTTTTTCTAGATTCCAGAGGATTTTCTATGTAGATAGTAACCATATTGTCTGAGAATAGTGACAGTTTTTTTTCTTGGTTTCTAATTTGCATACCTTTTATTTTTCCCTTTTTTTTTCACTGGGCAAGACTTCCAGTAAAATGTTGGTTAGGAGTGATGAGAGTGGACTCTGCTTCAGTCTTGTTTTTCTCTGTTGTTTTTCTGTTTTCAATTTCATTTATATTTGCTCTTATTTTTATTATTTTGTCTCCTTGCTTTGGATCTTAGTTTCTTGAGATCAGTGCAGAAGACATTGATGTTGGAGCTTCCTTTTTTTCTGATATAAGCATATAAAGCTAAAATTTTTCTCTAAAGCACTCTCAGACTGCATTCCATATTTTACTTTCATTCAGTTCAAAATATGTTATGATTTTCCCTGAAACTTCCTCTTTGATTTATGTATTATTAAGAAATGTGGTATGTAACTTCCAAATACTTAGGAATTTTCCAGACATCTTTGTGATACTGATTTCTAGTTTAATTCTGTTATCAGAGAATATGCTTTGTAATTTCTTTTTCTTAATGTGTGTTAAATATACAGAAATATACTGTATTTTGTTAGTGACATCTTTAAAATTATTTTTATTTTAGCAGTCTTACTGAGTTGTAATTCACATATAATAAACTGCATATATTTTAAGTATATCATTTGATGAATTTTGTCATAAAATTAACACCTTTATACATTCATACATTAAAATAGTGAACATATTCATCATCCCCAGAAGTTTTCTTGTGTCTCTTTATAGTCCCTCACCCCCCACCCCTTCCAGGCAACTGCTAATTTGCTTTTTGGCAGTATATATTAGTTTGCATTTTCTAGAGTTTTTTATAAATGAAACCATACATTATGTATTCATTTTCTTAAAGTTTACTTGTTTTGAGGGAGAACGCACATGCATAGCACGTGAGTAGGGGAGGGGCAGCGAGAGAGAGGGATTACAGAATCCCAGGCAGGCTCCATGCTGTCAGCACAAGAGCCTGACATGGGACTCAATCTCACAAACGGAGTTCATGACCTGAGCCGAAATCCTGAGTTGAATGCTTAAGCATCTGGGCCACCCAGGTGCCCCTCATTTTTGTTTCTTTTACTCATGATTATTTTGAGATTCTTCCATGTTGTTGGATCGATGGTAGTTCATTCCCTTTAATGCTGAGTAATGTTTTAGTGTGTGCAGATATCACATTTGTTTATTTGCTTGCCATTTGTGTTTCCAGTTTTTGTCTGCATAAATCTGTTACTACTATTCTTGCTCAAGTCTTTTTATAAACATATGCTTTCTTTTCTCTTGGGTAAAAATTTCTAGGAATAGAGTAGTGTGATCATATAGTATATGTGTGTTTATCTTTTTAAGGAACCGAGAAACTGTTTGCCAAAGCGGTGCTATTTTTTTACATCTTCACCAGCAGTGTATGATAGTCTCTTCTGCTCCATTCTTGTCCACATTTAGTATGGTTAGTCTTTTTAATTTTAGTCATCCTAGTAGGTGCGTAACGTTATCAGTATGGTTTTAATTTGCATTTCCACAATAATAAATGATGTTGAGCATCTTGTCATGTTTATTTAATGTTTGCATATCTTCTTCGGTGAAGTATTCCAACTTTTTGCCTGTGTTTTTTTTTTGTTTTTTTTTTTTTTACTGAGTTTTCTTATTGTTGAGTTTTTTTTTTTTAGAGGAGAGTTCTGAGTTCTTCCGTTTCGTTATTTTGTTTAGCTTTCTGTCTCGTTAGTTTTAAAAGCTTGTTCTGCACTCTGATCCTGTGAGTACTGCTGTATTAAAGAAGTACTGTCCAGGGCCTGTCTGTTCAGGAAGTGTTCTTTGAATGGTGTCTCTTGGTCTCTCTTGGTGAGACTTTGGTTATTTTATTTCCCTACTCATAGTGGTATTTGGTACTCTCCACCATGTGTACTTTGGCTTGTTTTCTTGAGGTAGCCGCTATAAGGTTTTCTCAGCGGACTCTGTCTCCTTTTCCTCCCATACTCCTGGATTCTGTAAGGGTTCCTATGGCTTCAGGCCTTCTCCGTTTGAGAGATGGGGGCGAGTGAAATGTATGGAGCTCCCTACTCCTCCATCTTGCCTCTCAATCTCTTATTGTTGAGTTTTGAGAATTCTTTATGTATTATGGGTACAAGTATATGCTTTAAAAAGATTTCTTCCAGTTAGTGGTTTGACTTTTCATCCCCTAAGAGTCTTTTCAGAGGTAGAAATTTCTAATTTTAATAAAATCCAATTTGTTCCTTTGTTCTTTTATGGATTGTGCTGTTAGTGTTATATCTAGTAACTCTTCCTAAGCCTAGGTACAATTTTTTTCCTGTTTCTTCTAGAATTTTTATAGGCTCAGGTTTTACTTTTAGGTCTATGATTTCGAGTTAAAATTTTTATATGATGCAGTGTATGGATTGAGGTTAAAATATTTTTTCTTTGCATCTAGGTATCCAGATGTTCCAGTAATATTTGTTACAAAGGCTATTCTTTCTTCACTGAATTGCATTTATTCATTTGTTGGAAATTAGTTGTCAGTATATATGTGCATCTGTTTCTTAGCTCCATTCTGTTCTCTTGATCTGTTTGTTTATTTTGATGCCAATACCACATTGTCTTGAGTATTGTAGCTTTATAATTATGTCCTATAATTGGGTAGTGTTTTCCAACATTTTCAAGTTGTTTTTCTTTTTCAAAGTTGTTTTGCTTTTTACATTGTATTCCATATGGATTTTAGAATCAGCTTGTCAGTTTGTACAAAGGAGATTCTGTTGGGATTTTAGTTTGGATTGCATTGCATCTAGGCATCAATTTGGGGAAATTGGTGTCTTAAAAATATTAAATCTTCTGACCCTGGAACAATATTTCACTCCATTTAGTTTTAACATTTTTTCTGAGCAATCTTTTAAGTTTTCAGTGGACATGTCTTGTATTATCTTTCCTTAAGTTTATCCTAAAGTACATATTATTTTTATGCTGTTTTAAAAGGCAAAAGATTTATACGATCTGAAGAGAAACCAGAGTATATTTTTATGCTATTTTAAATGGCATGTATTTTTATTTAAGATTTCTGTAGTGTATATAGTATACTACTGTACACTACTATGGTATATAGTGTAACATACAGTGTTATATTAGTTTCGGGTGTACAATATAGTGACTCAGCAATTCTCTACATTACTCACACTCATGATAAGTGTCCTCTTTAATCCGCATCACCTATTTCACCTCCAACTCCTACCTCTCCTCTGGTAACCATCAGGGCTTTTAAAATTGTTTTTTTAATGTTTGTTTATTTTTGAGAGAGAGAGACAGAGTATGAGCAGGATAGGGGCAGAGACAGAAGGAGACACAGAATCCAAAGCAGGCTCCAGGCTCTGAGCTGTCAGCAAAGAGCCCAACTCAGGGCTCAAACTCACGGACTGTGGGATCATGACCTGAGCCAAAGTTGGATGCTTAATTGACTGAGCTGAACCACCCAGGTACCCCATCTCATCAGTTTGTTTTTTTTATAGTTAAGACTGTTTTTTGGTTTGTCTCTCCTTTTTTCCCTTTACTCATTTGTTTTGTTTTGTAAATTCCACCTATGAATGAAAACATGATATTTGTCTTTACCTGACTTATTTCACTTAGCATTATATTCTCAAACTCCATCCATGTCGTTGCAAATGGCGAGATTTCATTCTTTTTATGGCTGAGTAATTTTCCTATGTATGTATATTCTGCATCTTTTTTAAATTATTTTTTTAATGTCTATTTTTGAGAGAGAGAGAGAGGGAGATAGAGTGTGAGTGGGGGGAGGCACAGAGAGAGAGGGAGACACAGAATCCGAAGCAGGCTCCAGGCTCTGAGCTGTCAGCACAGAGCCCAGTGCAGGGCTCCAACCCATGAGCCATGAGATCATGACCTGAGCCGAAGTGGGACACTCAACTGACTGAGCCATCCAGTCGCTCACATACCACATCTTCTTTATGTGTTCATCTATCGATGGACATTTGGGCTGCTTCCATAATGTGGCTATTTTGAATAATGCTGCAATAAACATAGGGGTGCGTGTATCCCTTCGAAATTAGTGTTTTGGTATTTTGTGGGGGGGTAAATACTCTGTAGTGTGATTACCGGATCATAAAGTAGTTCTATTTTTAACTTTTTGAGGAATCCCCATACTCTTTTCCACCATGGCTGCATAGGTTTGTGTTCCCACCAACAGTGGATAAAGGTTCCTTTTTCTCCACATCCTTGCTGTTTCTTGAGTTTTTGATTTTAGCCATTCTGACAGGTGTAAGGTGATATTGCAGTTTTGATTTGCATTTCCCTGATGATGAGTGATTTTTAGCATCTCTTCATGTTCTGTTGACCATCTGTATGTCTTCTTTGGAGAAATGTCTGTTCAAGTCTGTTTTTTCAAGCCCATTTTTAAATTGGATTATTTGTTTACAGGGTATTGAGTTGTATACATTTTTAATATATTTTGGATATTATCAGATATGTCATTTGCGAATATCTTCTCCCTTTCAGTGTGTTGCTTCTTAGTTTTGTTGATTGTTTCCTTCACTGTGCAGAAGCCTTTTATGTTGATGTAGTCTCAATAATTTATTTTTGCTTTTATTTCCCTTGCCTTAGAAGACTTATGTAGAAAAATGTTATGGTCAATGTCAGAAAAATTACTGCCTATTTTCTCTTTTAGGATTTTTATGGCTACAGTTCTCACATTTGGGTGTTTATTATGAGTTTATATATGGTGAAAGGAAGTGGTTCAGTTTCATTCTTTTGCATGTATTTCTCTTTTGATTTCTCTATGACCATTGCATTATTTAGTATTTTATTTAGCTTTTAGATATTTAAGGGACTTCACAGAGATGTTTCTGTTGATTTTTAATATAATTTGTAAATTAAAAATTAAGAGTGTGGTTAGATAACATTTGTTTTGAATCCTTTTATATTTATTTAGAATTGTTTTATATCAGAATATGAGCTATCTTGGTAAGTGAAATAACTTTGGTGCACATCAAAAGAATATGCATTCATTTGTTATTGGGTCAGGTGTTTTACAAATATCAATTAAGTCAGGTTGGTTGATATTGTTCATATCTTCTGTATTCTTACTGATTTTTTGTCTATAGTTCTATCAATTATCAAGACACCAGTATTAAAATCTCTGACTATAATTATGTAATTATGGGTTCTTCTGTTCTTGTAATTTTTGTATTATGTATTGTGACACTTTATAATTGGGTGCATAAACTTTCAGATTTTGTATTTACTTCATGGTTTGACCTCTTTATCATTATGAAATTGATCTTCTTTATCTCCAATGACATTTTTTTGAAAACTGCTTTCTCTAATATTTAGTCATTTCTACTTTCTTTTGATTAATATTCATATGGCATATCCATTTTTTTTTTTTTTTTTGCTTTTAACTTATTTGTACCTTTATATAAAGTTCATTTCTTTCAGGCAGTGTTGGGCCTTGCTTTTTTTCATTGAGTCTGGCAATCTGCCTTTTAAGGATTTTGGACCATTTGCATTTATTGTGACCAGTGACATGGACAAATTTAAAATTTCATTTTACTGTTTGTTTTCTTTTTTCCTATATCAGTGTTTAGTTTCCATTTTCGCTTTCTGGATTCTTATTTTTCTTTTTTTTTTCTTCCTTTCATAGTTTATTGTCAATTTGGTTTCCACATAAGACCCAGTGCTCATCCCAACAAGTGCCCTCCTCTGTGCCCATCACCTCTCTTCCCTTCTCCCTCACCCCTATCAGCCGTCAGTTTGTTCTCAGTATTAAAGAGTCTCTCATGGTTTACCTCCCTCCCTCTCCCCAACATTTTTCCCTTTCTCGTCCCCATGGCCCTCTGTTAAGTTTCTCCTACTCCGCCTATAAGTGAAAACATATGGTATCTGTCTTTCTCTGCCTGACTTATTTCGCTCAGCATAATACCCTTGAGTTCCATCCACTTTCCTACAAATGGCCAGATTTCATTCTTTCTCATTGCGATGTAGTGTATTCCACTGTATAGATAAACCACATCTTCTTGATCCATTCATCAGTTGATGGATACTTAGGCTCTTTCCATGATTTGGCTATTGTTGAGAGTGCTGCTATGAACATTGGGGTACATGTGCCCCTATGCATCAGCACCCCTGTATCCCTTGGGTAAATTACTAGCAGTGCTATTGCTGAATCATAGGGGAGTTCTATTGTTAATTATTGTTAATTTTTTGAGGATCCTCCACACTGTTTTCCAGAGGGGCTGCACCAGTTTACATTCCTACCAACAGTGTAGGAGGGTGTCCGTTTCTCCATATCCTCGCCAGCATTTATTCTTATTCTTCTAAATAATTCATTGAGGTGCAATTCACATAACAGAAATTAACCATTATATATACATATATATATATTTTAAATTTATTTTTGAGAGACAGAGCATGAGTGGGGGAGGAGCAGAAAGAGAGAGGGAGACACAGCATCCGAAGCAGGCTCCGTGCTCTGAGCTGTCAGCACAGAGCCTGACGTGGGGCCCAAACCCACGGACCATGAGATCATGACCTGAGTCAAAGTCGACACTTAACCGACTGAGCCACCCAGGTGCCCCAATTAACCATTATAAAGTGAACAATTCAGTAGCGTTTCTTACATTCACAGTGTTGTACAACTGTCACCTCTGTCTAGTTCCAGAACACTTCCATCACTCCAAATCCCTTACCCGTTAAGCAGTTTCTCCTCTTTATCTTCTTCCCCCAGCCCTGCCAGCCATCATTCTGGGTTTTGTCTCTATGGATTTATCTATTTTGGCTATTTCATATAAATGGAATCATACAATGTATGACCTTTTGAGTCTGGCTTCTTTCAATTAGCATAATGTTTTTCAGGTTCATCTATATTACAGTATGTGTCAATACTTCATTCTTTTTTATGGCTGAGTAATACTCCCTTTTGTTTATATACCATTCATCCATTGATGGACATTTAAACTATTTTTACCCAAAAGGTGCTAGTGATGATACGAACATGGGTATACATAGATGTGATAACTTGTTTAGAGTTCTTTGGGTATATACCTAGGAGTATGGGATCATAAGGTAATTTTATGTTTAACTTCTTGAGGAACCAGAGCAGTGTTATGTTTAGAGCTAGTTATTTCCCATCAGTGAGGCAAGACTATCCTGGATACTCTTTGTAACAGCTTGTGAATTGTGTTATTTTCTAGTCTGGCTGATGGAAAGAAGCAATTTGCTAGATTTTTGTGGGAGCATTGTTACCTCTAACTCTTTCTAATAGTTCTCTTTGCTCCACCTCTGGTGATTTCTTTCCCTGCATGCATTGCCCAGGACTTAACATTCACTAAGAACTGTCTGCATGTCTTTGGAGTTCGTTCTGTGTGCAGCACTCTCTTTGGTGCTCTGTTCTGCGGCTTCTATCTGCTCTGGTCTCCCCAGACTCTCAGTCTCTTAACTTAGGGAGGCCCCAGGCCTCATGTGGGCTCTCTCCATTTTCTGTGACTCGGAAGCTGTGTTATATCAGTAAGCTTGAGAAATCATGGGACCTGTGTCATATTTTCCTGGTCTCTCAGGAATCAGTGTCTTTCATTGTCTGTTGTTCATTGTCTTTGAAACAGTTTCCTATGTTTTGCCCCCCTTTTCTTTGTTGTGTCAGGCCAGAGTGTAAGTATTTTGTCTCTTGCAGTATCTTTGCTGAAAATGGAAGTCTGTTCGCTTTTTATAGAACCATTCTTGACATGTAAGTACTATGCTAAATGCTGGGGATAGAAAGATGTATATTAATGCTCAGAGAGCATGTAGTCTGTTTGGACAGTTGGCTGGGTGAGTGCAGAAATAGTGTAAGTTTGTAAGTACTTGTCATATTTTTCATGAAGTAACTCTAATAACAGAAGACAATAAATGTGTCCTTAGGGCCTACAAATATGAAGTGGCCACCTGCAGTCACAAACTGCATTTGAATCTTGTCTTACATCTTAAATACTCATTTGAATCTTTCATTCTATTACATAACATATATTTGTTTTAAAAGGAAATGTTTAAACTTCTGTTTAAAAATTTTTTTAATGTTAATTCATTTTTGAGAGAGACTGATACAGAGCGCGAATGGGGGAGGGGCAGAGAGAGAGGGAGACACAGAATCCGAAGCAGGTTCCAGACTCTGAGCTGTCAGCACAGAGCTGGACATGGGGCTTGAACTCACAAACTGTGAGATCATGACCTGGAATGATGTTAGACGCTTAACTGACTGAGCCACCCAAGAGCCCCAGGCGCCCTTAAAAATTACTTTTATGTTGATAGTATTGGAGAAAACGTATTTGTCTTATGAAAATGCTGGTTTCAGCTGCCATTTCTTTATGCTGCTAGTTTTCTGTTCTCTGGACATTACTTATTTAACTAATATTTCTGAAATCTCATTAGGGCTTTGTACTGTTTTAGATGCTGTTTAGATACTATTTAGAGGTTATGTTTTTCCTCTTGTGGACTTAAAAGACAAAAAGCAATGAGGTGATTACAGAAGTGATAAGAACTTGGAAAACAATAAAACAGGAAACTTCAGCCTCTTAGTAGGTTCTTTGTAAGCACCTGAGGAAGCTCCCAAGTGAATAAAATGCTTCAGCTCATTAAATAGATTTTATGGCATTTTCTTTGCAAAAGCTTATTTTTGCTTATACGTTTGTTTATACTTCGTTCTCTGATTGTGCCTTAATTGTAGTATTATAATTTAGAAAATTTATGTCCAAGTAAGTGAACTCTATGACTTGTATGTGCTTTCGGTTTGGCTGATTTGAGGAAACACGTTTCATAATTTTACTGTATGTTGTGTTATGGTATTTTTGTTTTGATTTGTCTTTCATATTGAAGTAACTATTAGCTTCAGTCTTCTGAGATTTTGTACATATTTATATCCTATTCCAACTTTAATAACTTTAGAGGCTCTGTATTTGTTCTCAGCCATTATCCTTTTTGACTGAAAACCCTAAGTTGTTGACTATTCTTACACCAACTTCTTAAACTTGTTAGTTTAAATTTACCTCCTTTTTTTAGTGCTTTATCTCTCTTACATATGACCAGAATTATGTGGGTTTCTAAAAGTGCCTTATGGATTTGTTGTAAATAGTGTATATTTCCATTTCCTTTACAATAAATTTTTATTCATTTATTATTTTTATTTTCACTTAGTCCTGTATCAGGGAATCATTTGCTTAGGAATAGGTAAGTAGACTGCAACATGTGGTACCTGGGACCTGTACTAGAAAGAACTGGTTTGGAAAGTGGCACTTACTCTGAGTGACTGATCAGTTTACACTCTCTAAACTTCAGTTTTTACCTACATATAATGGTGTTGATCTCTTACTGGCAGTGTTGTTTTAAGACTTAGAGCAAGTGCATGTAGAATACTAAGTATAGTATTTTGCCTGTATTAGGTGCTTAGTTAATGACAGTTGCTGTTATTATCATTTTATTATTATTCTTCCTAGTATTTGTCTTGCTAACTGCTGTACCCAGTGCCTCCAGCAGTTCCTCACATTTACCTTGTGTTCAGTAAATATGTGTTAATGAATGTACCTTTGGCTTTTGAAGTCTTTGAGTAGTAAGATCATAAGATTTCAGAAGACACAGTTCTTACTATTCAAAACAAGATTCCTACGTAAAAAAAGCATTTTGTCTTTTCGAGTAAATAACAGACGTTTTTTTCCTGCAGGGGAAATGCGATAAAGTGTAATAATAAATCACCATTTGAAGCTGGGTGACCTTGAGGGAATCGCTTAACACTTCTGTGAGCCTACAGTTTTTCTGTCCCCTACTCCTCTTTTTCTTTCAATCTGAGAAAAAGGAAACCTGACTGACCTCTCATGTTCCTTCCAGCTCTGAAAATGTATAATCCCTTAAAAATTGATCTGTGTCAGTCTACAAAAACATTTGTAATTCTGAGCTTTAAGTAAAGAAGTTTTCAATGTTGATTTTTTTTTCAAATGTACAGAATTAACATTTCAGTAAAAATTTTATTTTATTTTATTTTTTTTAATTTTTTTTTAATGTTTTATTTATTTCTAGGAGAGAGAGAGAGAGAGAGACAGTGTGAGCAGGGGAGGGTCAGAGAGAGAGGGAGTCACAGACTGAAACAGGCTCCAGGCTCTGAGCTGGCAGTCGGCACAGAGCCCGACGCGGGGCTCGAACCCACGAACCGTGAGATCATGACCTAAGCGAAAGTTGGACGCTTAACTGACTAAGCCACCCAGGCGCCCCCATTTCAGTAAAAATTTTAATACAGGTGTTTTTTTTTAAACTTTTGGCTTCTCTGAGTTTGTTTGTTTGCTTGTTTGTTTTTTAAGATTTTCTTTTTTTTTTTTGAGTTATTTGTGTTTTTTTTTTTTTTACAAATAGTTTATTGTCAAATTAGTTTCCACATAAC
>NW_024081525.1:57500-65967 GCF_003009895.1 Hyaena hyaena | reverse complement strand
CTCCACACTGTTTTCCAGAGGGGCTGTACCAGTTTACATTCCCACCAACAGTGCAGGAGGGTGCCCGTTTCTCCACATCCTCGCCAGCATCTAGAGTTCTCTGATTTGCTCATTTTAGCCACTCTGACTGGCGTGAGGTGGTATCTCAGTGTGGTTTTGATTTGTATTTCCTTGATGAGGAGGGATGCTGAGCATCGTTCATGTGTCTGTTGGCCGTCTGGATGTCCTCTTTGGAGAAGTGTCTGTTCATATCTTCTGCCCATTTCTTCACTGGGTTGTTTGTTTTTCGGGCGTGTAGTTTGGTGAGTTCCTTATAGATTCTGGATATTAACTCTTTATAAGATTTTATTTTCAAGTAATCTGTACACCCAACGTGGGGCTTGAACTCACAACCCTGAGATCAAGAGTCATATGCACCACTGACTGAGTCAGCCAGGTGCCTCAAGTTTCTTTATTTTAAATCTATATAGGTTTTGAAACTTTGATGAAAAGAGCCTGTATCCAGTCTAACTGCATTTCTCTTTAAGTTGTAGTATGCTTAGATTTATTTCTAGATATCTTTTCTCTTGGCCCCAGTTTAGTTAACTAGTAATTATGAGTTACTTTTCCTTGGGATGTGATAGGAGTTGAAAATCCAAATGGGAGAGGTCAGGAGTAGAGTTTTTGAGTGAGAATATAGTCTTGTAAGGCTTGAAGAAATTCAAGGGAAAGTCAACCTGAGGAAATCATAATTCGGAAGCTACAAATATTTGTATATGGGAGGAATTTGAAATATACTTACTTATACTGTAGTACTAAAAGTTATCCACAATTTTCAGAACTCTTATTTACTCTTTGTTTGGATTGTCACCTTTTGTAGTCAGTAGCTGAATCATAAAATGAGAATGGCATTGAACATTTGGATGCAGAATTAGATAAAAATGCCTCTACCATATTGCAGATAATGAAACAAAGCAAAACAAACTTAAAAGCATCTCTTTCTCTCTCTCTCTCTTTTTAAGTTTATTTATTTATTTTTTTAGTAATCTCTACATCCAGTGTGGGGTTTGCACTTACAACCCCGTGGTCAAGAGTCACACGCTTTTCTGACTGAGCCAGGCAGGAGTCCCCAAACTTAAAAGCATCTTAATGAAATTTTAGTGAAGGGGAATCCTGAAAAGTTTCTAGTGAACAAGGGATGATGAAAGAAATGTGTTCTTATAAATAGCCATTATTATTCATTGAAGATGTAGAAAATCAATGCTAACTTTTTTTTTTTTAGAATGCTACCAATTTGCTTTGTTTCTGTAACTATAACAAATTTTTATAAGGGCTTTCATGTGGTCAGTAATGTTCTTGGTCTTCAATGTCTTTTTTTTTCCTTGACTTTATATGCCCTTCTTACAGAGATTTTTCAGGAAATCTGATCTTTGTCCTGAAGGAAGGTTTAATGCTCTCTTAATGTACAGTGATAGACTTAGTATTATAAAATACGATTTATAGAAATTTTTATCCTGCAATCCAGGAGAAACAAACTTGAATTATACATTTGTCTATTAAGTTAGAAATTGTATTAATATTATATTTAATAAAACTTTCATATTATATTAGATATTTGACCTTTATACCTTCTTTAATGTAATTTAAGATATTAACATTTGGTTTATAATGTAAGTCACTCCAAATTGCTAAATTCCTGATATTTGCATAGCTGAAGATATTTTGCTATAAGATATAAAATCTGTAGTGATATGCAATGGAATAATAGACTCCAAGGAACAAATGAAGAGAAAGATCATCATAGATATCCCCTGCTTTTTGAAAGTTCACGTTGTGATTCCTTCAGTTTTACAAAAGATCTGTATTAGTACTTGTTTTTGCTAACTCATTGAACAAAATCTGAAGAAGATTTTGGCTTTTAGGAAAAAAAGGCAAAAAGTGAAAATAGCTTTTAGCGTTTGTTTTGCAGCCACCCATTATAAAGGCGTGTGCACCCTACATGGCAGGAAGGGCCCCACCCCACCTCCTGGGGACCTACAGTGAGCATTTCCGCATCCAGCCACCATAGCTTTGAACTGTCTGTGAGCATCTGTGCTCTGTCTCCATTTATTTTTTACATTCGTTAGCAAGATGCATCCTAAGATATCAGAAGAACCTGAGAGGTTATTTTTTCGGTCTGAGAAATCTCAAAAAAGCTTCCATATAAATTAATGTAATTGCTTCTTTATGCTGTTTTGGTTTATGAAAAAGTTGTTGTTAAGAACACTTTTTTGGGGGTCACCTGGGTGACTCATTTGGTTAAGCATCCAACTTTGGCTCAGGTCATGATCTCACGGTTCATGGGTTCAAGCCCTGCATCAGGCTATATGCTGACAGCTAGCTCAGAGCCTGGAGCCTGCTTCGGATTCCATGTCTCCCTCTCTCTCTCTGACCCTCCCCTGCTGTCTCTCTCTCTCTCTCAGAAATAAATAAAACATTAAAAAAAAAAAAAAAGAACACTCTTTTGGGTTGGATAGTGGGGAAAACCTGTATTGCACACCTGCTATTAACAAAGCATTTTATATGCATTCTTTTTGGATTTGTCTCCTTTTTTATTGAAGTATGATTTGTGTGCATAAAAGCTGTATGTATTAATGTATACACCTTGATGAATTGGGGCTAGGTATACACTTGTGAAACTGTCACCATAAACAATACAATAAACATGACCATCACCTCTAATAACTTCCTCCTTCCTTCCCTCTTTTGTGTGTATGATAAGAATATTTAACCCATAAGATCTATTCCATACATTTTCTTTTTTATCCAGCTTTGAGATGGAATTGACATGTGTAAATTTAAGGTGTATGACATGATGATTTGATATATACATATATTGTGAAACCCATACATCCTCTTTTAATCTTTACACCAGTCGTATGTGGTAAATATTACAATATCTGATAATAATAGAGTGTGTACTATATGCCAGAGATTGGCTTAATCACTTGACTTGCAGTGCGTCATGTAATTTTCCCCAAATTCCAAGAGTAGATGTTCATGTTATTCCTACTTTAAGGATGAGAAAACTGAGTAATCTGTTTGAAGAAGTTAAGTAATCTATTTGAAGCCCCACAGTCTTGAGGCTGACCTGTGGCTAGAATCCCAGGCTTATAGCTCCAAATCTCATGCTTTTTTTTTTTTTTTCCATTCTCCAGTAAGGGTACAAAACTAAGCTTTTAAAAATTACTGATTATAGTTTGATTTTATACCTAAAAGTAGGGGGATTTTAGAGGTTTGAGTGAAACATAAAATAAGATCATTACTGAGGCGCCTGGGGCTTAGTCAGCTAGGTGTCCAGTTTGGTCTCAGGTCATGATCTCATGGTTTATGAGTTCGATCCCAGCGTCAGGCTCTGTGCTGACAGCTCAGAGCCTGGAGCCTGCTTTGGATTTTGTGTCTCCCTGTCTCTGTGCCCCTCCCCGGCTCGTGCACGTGCGCTCTCTCTCAAAAGTAAGTAAACATTAATATAAAAAAGATCATTATTTCACAAGTTAGGAAATTCAGACCCATAGAATGTTATAATTTACATAAGTTTATTTAGATAATTTATAAATGGCAATAATGTTCAAGCATATTCTATCAAGTTTTATAATACTTTATTCAGCTTTTCAGCAACTTTATCCTTCCAATTAATTTTTTTCCTAATATTTAAATAAATTTGTATTCTTGAAAATACAGAATCACAAGGAGGCTGTAAAGCAGATAAAGTGAACATAAGAAAAACCATGTCTTCATCGGTTTGTATATAGAGTTCCAGTTGGACAATAAGAGTTGATATAGTACTTTTGGTTCTGTTTTACTTTTGTTCTTATAAAAGTAAAGAACAAGTAAATTTGTTTTTATAAGAACAAATAAAAATCAACATACCTGTTTTTGAAAATTTTTTTATGAGATTCTCACCTACTAACAAATAAGTATATGTAATTTCTGGTAAAGATGTTTTTCCCCCTACTATTACATTACTACATCTTTCCTTGAAACTTGTATATTTACTCTTAGATTGAGAATGCCCAATAAGGAGTAGGCAGGATGGGGACTCTCAGAATTGGCTTTTCTGTGTCAGACCCCAGGTGTTCAGTATGTGGTCTAATGCCCCTTCTTCAGTGTGTCACATATTGTAAAATGCGAGGTAAAGAAATAGGTTTAACCTCTTTGAAATATTATTTCATTAGCTTTGGAAAAGGGATATAAAAGATTTCTCTTAACGAGAGGACAATACTTATTTTGTTTTAAAGAATGCTTGAGGCTTAAAACTTAGAAAACTGATTCTTACATAAACTAAATATGCTATGGCTATTAGTGTGAATAGCACCGATAATTTGTTTTTAATTAGAATAAAAGTACGTTACTCAATTCTCATCATAAAAGAAGGTAAGAAGTATACATTTTGAGCCTTAATGTGCAGAGGTGGCACTGGGACTTGAAAGATGTGTTAGACAACTTAGAAAATGTATTTTTGCCAAGAGTTGGCTGACCGTCAGTTTTCTTTGACTATTTAGAACACGGCATTGGTGTGGTTTAAAGTAAAATTTGCTTTGCTCGTCTTCTTCATTGTCTAGTCTGCTGTTAACCATCCAGTGAGTTTTTAATTTCAGACACTGTATTTTTAGTTTTAAAATGTCCGTTTGATATATTTGTAGAGTCTAGTTCTCTTTTGAGATCTTCTTTTCACCCATATTTGTCTGTCTTTTCCTTTTATTTTATTGAATATTAATCATAGTTAATTTAAAGTCCTATCAGCTAACACGAATACTTGGATTATTTGTGGATCTGTTTAAACTATAGGTTTTTTCTTTTTGATTATTGGTTACATTTTCCTGCCTTTTATAGTTGTTTTATTTTATGCTATATATTATACACAAAATGAGAAGCTTCCAGTGAAATCTTCCACAATCAAGGGTCTCATAATTTTTCTCTATTAAGCAGATAGGGTGAGGGGAATGATCACTTTGGTCTAATCAGAGATAGAGCTGGGTTGGGGTGGGTTGCAAGTTTAGTAAGATTCAGTTCATCTTTTATTTTTCCCTTGTTCTTGGGTGTGGCCCTTCTTAGACTTTTGATTGTAGTCTGGCAGGTCTTTGTCTCCTATATCCTAAAAGTTGCACCCTTAGGATATTTTGAGTTTGGCTGTTTAGCCTTCCACCTTTTTCAGGTTAAAATGTTTTGAGGGGGAGACCAATCAGGTGTTGGATCACTGCAGATCCTTCTCCCTCCAGCAGAATTTTGTCTCCTACACCCTGGGAAACTGTAATTTTTCTTTGCTTTCTGGCTTGGTCCCCCACCTTTCCATAGTGCCCCAGAACTCAGAAATGTTTCTAGGAAGAACTGGCTCTTTGCATTTCAGGACACATCTAATTTCCAATCTATTGAGCCAGCATGCACAACCTGCAAAAGCTCTATTGATTTCCCTTTCCCCCAGTTGAGTCTGGTTATGGCAAGCCTGATCCTCAGCCCACCCTTAGAATCAACAAAGAAAGAAAAGTGGAGAGTAGTCATCAAATGATTTTGAAAGGTCTTTTTTTCCCCCCTAAATTTTATTTCATCTGTTCCATGTTGCTTTCAGAATTTTCTGATATTTTAAAAACAATTTGGTCTTTTTCTTCTTCAGTTTATCCATTTCTGTTGGTGGTGGGATGTTGGCTTTACACTAGGTACTACGTCCTACTCAGAAGTGTAAGTCTCCAACTACCTTTACTTGATGTGAAGGATTATGCAGTTCTTTGCAGGATTGAAAGAAGAGAGTTATATGATAGTTTTTTTAACATTTTATTTGAAATTTTTTCACATTTGAAATTATATTGTTAATAGCCTTGGTAAGGACATTGTATTCATTTTATATTTGTGCCTTGAATGGAAGGATTTATAAATTGATGTTACTTAATTCAGATGCAAGTAGAAATAGTTATACTTGCTGATCCAAACTGGAAAGAAAGAGCATTGGGTTAAATTTTGGATATCTGAATTTGAATCCTATCATTCCCCATAATGCTTGTATGACCTTGGGCAAACCATTTAAATTCTGTAAGCCTACGTACCTAATGTATAAAATAGAAATACACCACAAGTCATGTTTTACTGCATGAAGCAAGGTATAAAAAATAAAATACATTTTGGATGAATCTCACTGAGACTGATAAATAGAGTAGAATGGGTATTTCCTAGATCTTAGAATCACAGAATATTAGAGCTGGAGAAAATTTAGTTTTAAAGTTGAATGTTTAAGGCCAACAGCCTTGTTAGTGGCTTAAATACTTTTCACATGTCATAGATGTGTTACTTGACAAGTTATAGATTCCCTACAAATTTATAGCTCTGGAGTATAATGGAAAGAACATGGGGACATGTGGGTGGCTTGGTCAGTTGAGCGTCCAACTCTTGATTTCAGCTCAGGTCATGATCCCAGGGTTGTGAGATTGAGCCCTGCATCTCACAGCCCTGCTAACAGCACAGTGCCTGCTTGTGATTCTTTCTCTCCCTCTCTCTCTGTCCCTCCCCTGCTCACTCTCTCTCTCTCAAAATAAACATTAAAAAAAATAATAAAGTGTGATTTTGTAGGCCATATAATCCTGGTTTCATATCCTAGCTCCATCTATTTTTTTTTTTTTTACTTTGTTTTAATGTTTGTTTATTTATTTATTTTTGAGAGGGAGGCAGAGTGCAGTCGGGGGAGGGGCAGAGAAAGGGAGACTGAATCTGAAGCAGGCTCCAGGCTCTGAGCTGTCAGCACAGAGACTGATATGGGGCTTGCAAACTCACAAACTGTGAGATCATGACCTGAACCAAAGTCGGATGCTTAATGTACTGAGCCACTCAGGTGCCCTTCTAATGTTTCTAATGCACCTTTAAGTTTCTTAAGGCCTTTAAGCTTCTCATATGTAAAATGAAAGCAATACAAAGATGCCTTATAGATGCTTTGTGAGGATTAAATAAGGGTAACAAAGGGAAGACACCTAGCACTGGGGTCAGACTCAAAGTGAAGATCAGTAGATACTGTTCCTTACCTGTTTTTGTGTCTCCATTGTCCATTATAATCACTTAGCAAGTGATTTTTTTCCCCTTACCTGTTGGTCCTAATCAGTGTTTGTTCTTGTGTAACTACATAGTTTTAAAAAATCCTGATAGTAATACTTTTGATTATAGTAGCCTAGTGAAATTCATTTCTGTTATGAACAGTTTTCCTAGTTTTCTGATGTCAGTTAAAATTCAGTTTTAGTTTTTAAAAATATTTGAGTACAGTGGATCCACAATGGATGTAGTTTTTTTTTTTTTTTTAATGTTATCAGTATTTCCTGAAATGTTAGTGGCTAACTCCCTCAAAATTATGTGTAACATTTTATATATTTATGCATATGTATCTTTTTCCATCATTCACCAAATAGTCAAAAAAGTTAAGAGTCATTAGCTTAGGTCATTAGTTCTTGATGAAATTGTATTTAAGTGTACCTTACTAAGATTGCTTATAGTTTTGATACACAAAATGTGTGTAGTTGCTTAGCTTCTCTTCATCTCAGAATATTCCTTTTAACAAACAATAGTAAAAGGGTTGCTCTGAGGATACTTTGGTGGATATTTTAGTTTATCTAGTTTATTTGAAAGTTAATGTTTGGAACAACTGGATGGCTCAGTCAGTGGAGTGTCTGACTTCAGCTCAGGTCATGATCTCGCGGTTCGAGAGTTTGAGCCCCGCATGGGGCTCTGTACTGACAGCTACAGCCTGGAGCCCTCCCTCCCTCCCTCTCTGTCTGTCTGTCTGTCTGTCTCTCTCTCAAAAATAAACATATATTTAAAATTTTTTAAAAAAATTTTTAAAAAGTTAATCACATAAAATTTTTAAAAGGAGTCTTTAATTATAGGGAGGGAATTTGTTTAAACATCCTTTAGAGGAATTTGATCATATTCTAGTTTGTCTTTTTGCTGAATCCAGATTTTTCGTGTGTCACAATACTGAGATATGCCACTTAATTTTTCTGCACATCAGTGCAATACAAGGCTTATATTAATTCAGAATAGAGGTGTATCATGTAATTTTCTCCAGTTAAAATATGTCATTTAAAATTTTATATGGTTTCTTTCTAATGACTTATAACTAAAAACATTTTTGTGTCACTTATTTTAGCAACTTGAGTTTGCACAGATATTAAAAGAAAGTATATTTCTTACTTGAAAAATACTTAGAATACTTTAAAAACTAAGGTTTTGCATATATTCAAGCATTGTTCTAGTTAAAACCTAATGCATTACAAATTTAGGAGTTTAAAATTAAAACTGGTTTTAAATAAGAAATTGAACATTTGAAATTGCTCTTTGATATTGTGATGTTATAAATTAATCTTATTCAAATTTTAAGTTTCAATAGCTGAACTTCTATAAATAGTTATTAGATATTTTATTTATAGATCTTATTAACATATCTTAGCATCTCTATATTTTAAAGACTGGTAAGAAT
>NW_024081525.1:0-52500 GCF_003009895.1 Hyaena hyaena | reverse complement strand
AGGAGCTTAATCTCCTGAGTGCAAGGATTTTCTACGGTTCACAGATGCATGGTTTCATGTGCAAGACTGATTTATAAAGTTATGAATGACTTGAAAACAAGGCTTCACTGTGTTCTGAAAAATAATAAATTAATTGCCAAGATAAAATAGCCTGAACATGTGTTGATGGAGTGTGAAATTTTAGATGCTGTATAAAGAATAACCACAACTTTGGTTACGCAGCAAGTCAGATATGGCTTTTTTATATAATGCTAATCAAGTTTCCAAGTATGGAAGAAAACCTTTCAGCCAAGGCGTTGGAGCTTAAGAAACCTTTAGCCTTTATAGATTTTAACTGCCCATACCTCAGTAGCCTTTAAAGAATCTTTCAAACCTTTATTAGAATATTGTTTTGTAAAAATTATCTTAGAAGTAAAGCAGGAGATGAGATGTTGCTCATCCTGTATTCTTTAAAAGATATCTAATTGGCACATGTATACAATGAATTTGAAAATTTATTCAGCATGGGATTAAATTTACCAACTCCTTGATTTTACTTGAGGAGTTTTTCTCCTTTTGCAAAGTTGAGAATACTGTAGAAAATTATGAATTTTTATTTATTCTCCCTTCAGCTTGGGTGTTTTATTTTAAATATGGAAAAGTTATTATATTAAAAGAAAAAGAGTTGTGAAGGGTTAATTGTTGAAAATTAAAGTCCTAGTCTTTGTGAAGTACCAGGCACATTTCTAACAAATTTTGTCTATTCTTTGAAACAATATAGCCATCGTAGATAGTATATGTTTGTGTGTGCATGTGTGAGAGTGTGTGTGTATGGATAAGAGATTGATGAAAACAGTGCTTAACTAGTTGGAAATTATCATAAAATCATTTTTCTCTGTAGTGTTTTCCCTTTCTTTCATTATCATATAGTCAAATCTCATTTCTAGCCTTGAACAGAAAAGACAATGTCTTTTCAGTGAATCAAATAATGTAGATTTTATCATTATCTAGTACATCAAACATGTTAATTTATGGCGATGTGAAAGACAGTTGATATTTTTTTATTTAAAAAAGTACATTCAAATAACTTGTTTTGAGATTGACCTATGAAAATGCCAGTCATGTGCTTTCATGATAGATGGTAAGAGAGTTTATACATTTTGTGAGGAGCGATGATTATGTAGGAGATTCAAAAGATTTTTTGAAAAAATACTTGCTATATTTATGAACCCAAATAGTAGTGCATTTCTAAATTGACTTTCAAAAGGAAAACATAAAAGTTATTCCCAATGCTGTTATTTTCAAACAGAGCTATAAGGTCATTCATTCATAAAATGTACTCCGCATAGTCATGTTTATTTTTGTGACATTTTTTAGTAACTAAAAATAATTTACTAACCTTCCAAAACATTCTGAACTATGTGCTTTGTATATTAGTTATTTATTATGAATTTTTAGATAATTTTTAGATAAACACTTTTCCTAAAGCCATATTATTTTTTACACCATCATAGAAGATATCCAGAAGAGTAGTGAAAAGGAAAAAAAATAGGGATGCCTGGCTGGCTTAGTCAGTAGAACATAGGACTCTTGATCTTGGGTTGTGGGTTCAAGCCCCACATTGTGTATAGAGATTACTTAAAAATACACACATTGTTTTTTAAAAAGGAAAAATATATAAAAATTGCTACAGAATGTTATTTTTTCTAAACTTTTTCAGAATATGTGTTATTTGTGATAGTTGCATGGTGGAATAACATGATTTCAAAAACTCCCTAGGAAATCATTTAAAAAGTTAAGATAGCAAAATCATTAGTAAGAAGGGAGTGCTTTGTTTTCCCAATGATTTGGGCCTCTTTACCACATGTTTCTCTTTGACCTTAACTTTAACTTACAGAAATTTCATTTGTTAGTTAAAGGAAAATAGTTCTCCCTGATTATATTTTAAATATTGGGGACAATCTAGGAAAAAAAAACCCCAACTTGATACCAACTTTTATTTCAGCTACAAGAGAAGAAATAAGACAAGTGGCCAGTTTCTGTATGTGACTTCTGAAGGAAAAGAGTTTGTAGGATATATTCTTTAAAAAGCAATAATAATTCAAAAATAGTCAAAGTTTTTATTACATAGATGTAGTATATAATATACAGTTATAAAAACTGCTTGATGAGGACATATAGAAGTTATTATTGAATATTGACTCAAGCAGTTTAAGCATCAAATCGGGTAGTTCAGTCATCAGATTTTAGAGCTGCGTAGAATTTTGTCGTCTAGTCTAGTCCCTTTATTTAATATATGAGGAAACTGAAACAGGGGACTCTAGCTCAAATAAAAAAGCTACACAGGAGGCTGGTGGACATTTTGTCAGCAAATAACAGGTCAGAAGAGTGGCACCTCGGGTTTGGTACAGGAGAACTAAAGTAGAAGAGGAATAAGTTTTGAGCTGTATGTAGAAAAGCCTTCCTTATTGAGGCAGATCAAAAGTCAGGAGAAATGAATAGTGAAAATGAATGTTTCTGGCCTATTTGGCTAAATGTAGAAGAGTGTCCAAACCTGGGGGTTATATCAGGACAAATTTGTGAAAGTAAAATGAGGAGGAGTTGGCCAAACTTGGAAGCTGTTCAAGTAATGTTTTGTTTAGCATCTATTTCATATAGTGTTGGAACAAGGGAAAGAATTGATTGTAATTTAAAGCAGCTCAAGTTTGGAATAAAAATTAGCTCCGGTCAACTTGTGTTTTTCTGTGTTACTGTGTTTTTGTTTTTATTGGTGTTCCTAGTAAAAGGTCCTTTGGAACAAATTTAACCTTTAATTTTGCTAACCTAAGAAGAAAAGGGCTTTTAAAAACCTTAAGAGATCTTTCTCAAGAGATCCACATATCCTGGTACAGTAAAGTGAGAGCAAATCTAGAACCTAAAGACCCATGGAGTTGGGTTTGATACAAAAGAGAAAGCCTGAAGAAATAAATACTAGATTGGTTGCAACCACATGGTGCAGTAGAAAGGGCAAGGCTTTGGAGTTAAGATGGTCCTTTGTTCAGATATTGACTCTACAGTCCACAGTGTTATACTTCTTGGATCATCACTTTTCCTCATCTGTGAAATGAGGATGCTAATACTTGCCTCATAGAAAAGTTGTTGGGATTAAATAGCCGGGTAGTGTATGCAGCACTTGGTGTGTAGTCGGTTCCCATCCCATGACGGTCGGCTCTGGCCCCTCTCCTCGGGCACGCATGCACGTGTTCTCCTTCAGAGGCTGCAGAGATGCTGTGAGTGATGGAGTAGAACTGAACGTTTTTTAAGATAAAAATTTATTTAAATGTTTTTAAAACTTTTTTCTCTCCTTCTACAGGTCATCCTCATAGAATTTTTACCAAAGACACCGATTTTTCGACCAGATTAGCATTCACTTTATTTATAGAGACTTTCCAAGTATGTTGTCTTTCCAATGGTGCCTTGCTTGGTGCTCTCCTGGTGGTGACATAACATTGGTTCTACAGACTCGTGTGGTGGTTTTTTTTTTTTTTCTGTTTTTGTTTTTTAAATAACCGCATGTTCTATGTGTGCATTTTTGTCAAACTTTGCAACAGTTATTTCATACAGATGTTTAATACTTAAGTTATTGTGCTCTTTTCTGTTATGTATTCTGATTTTCAAGGATTACTTTTTTTGTATTATTGAAAAAATACATTTGAACTTAGCATAAAAAGTGGCCAGCCTTTTTTATTTTATCACCAAGGTACACACACAGTCCTCTTTATGAATTCCATAATATAGAAGAACACTTTCGTAAGGCTCCCCTTATATATTCCAGGCACACTCTTTGTATTATTTTTCTTCCTTTTGAAAATTAAAATAGTTATTATTTTAAAATTGTAAGTTTTCTTTAATAGCTTTTTGGAACCTGACATTTCCTTTTCCATACAATTCCTAATGCTCTGTTTACAGCAGAATTATCTGTAACATTATGAAGACCTGTCAACAAAGTTTGAAAGTGTTTCTGTCTTCAGAGGTAGTAAGGCAGGATCAAATTATTTTTAATAGAATAGACAAATAATGAATGGTATGCATGCACCTAATGGTTACTAGAGCTCAGGATCACAAAATATAGTAGCATTACAATCTGTGTATATTTTTGATCAAGATGATAATGGCCTTACTTGTGTTATTTTTTGTTTATCAAATCTTATATAGGAAAGTATGGAAATACTTCTTTTAAAAATTTCTAAGGAAAATATTTCTCCCAATCTAACGTAATTGTAGACTGGGTATATGTTTCTGAAGTTTTTGAAAGAAAGCAGAAGTTCTAGAATTAAAAGTAAGCTGGTGTTTAAGCACCCCATTGATATTTAGAACAGATGACTATTACTAAGAAATGGAGGACATAGTACTCTTTTTATCCACTAGGTTGCTTTCAGTTAGTTATGTGTACTTTTTTGACTGAGAGTGTGACAGACATGTAAGTTTGAATCAGATTAACATATTTCTTTTATATATATATATATATATATATATATATACAAATATACATATTTTTTCCTTCTTTTTGGTTGTACATATCTCCATGCATTTTAAAACTTTTTAAATTTCTGAATGGCCTATGTGTAAATTTTTGTTTTTATAAACCTGAAATTATACAAGTTTTAATGTGTGTCAAGAACTTGTTCCATACAACTGTGGTATCTAGCAATAATGTGAATAACTTTTGAAATTATATAAACTATGCTTACTAATTTGTATTAAGAATTGGTACCACTATACAATATCTTTTCTCCTTGTATTAAATCTTTTAAATACCAGTTTCATTAATTTATATACCTGTATTTTTTAATAGCATTTCTCTGTACTTCTCCAAAGTACTGTAATTCTATATAAATTTGAATAGTTGCATTCTAGTATTTTATATCCTATATCCAACATTGGACATTAGGAATTATCTTAAAAACTAGGGTGTTTGTTCGTTTTTGGTTTTTTATTTTTTTTGTCTGAGAATTATTTGTTTCCATTGCCCCCCAAAACACCTAACAACTTGAATTTATAAACCACTTTTCCTATGAAGAGCTCAGAGTACAAAGATTCAAACACTTCTCGCTTTATTGACTTTATGTCCAGGGCATGTCCTACCACCTTAAAGTATTGGAACTAAAGGGTGATGCTATTCAAAAACTAGTATTCCTGTATGGTTTCAGTATGAACATTTATTAAATGGAGAAGGCTGTCTCTGCCTCAGGATTCAGAAAGAACTGAAAAATCTGTAAGTAGACACTCCAACACAGTATTCCATACCTAAAATTTTGTAAATTTGTAGAGTACCATATTGGTCAGCTTCATAGGAAGAACTGTACCTATTTCGACATAATTTTTTTCTCCTGTTATTAGTCTTCTGGAAATTATAATTTTAAAATTATTCCCATAAGAATATTTTAACAGTAAGATAATATTCATAGTTGATAATATTTAAGGATAGGGTTTTTTTAAGCTTTTCTGATTTTGAGAGGTAGGTCAGTTGCTTTAAGATTCCCTAGAAATGTGCACTCTTATATTTCTACTGTGTATATAGAACAGAACGATGAATGATTAATATGTGGCATCACCATTAGCCAGTTATACCTTGAGCAGTTAGATTTCCTTGTTCGGGTTTTCATTATTAGCTCCCAGTAAGCCCTCTGGCTTATCTTTTCTTGATTCATGAATCTAAGGGCCCGTGTTACTGGAAGTTGAAATGTCAGAGATGCCGTTTTTGTGTGAACATTAGTCCAAAGGAAATATCTAATATGGCAATTGTTCTTCAATTCCTATTTTCTGACTTAAAGTTTGTGAGACATAAATTTTAAGTACTTTTTAAATTGGCTAAGAAAAGGTATTATTGGCAGAAAATCTAATGTATAGATTTTGCATAGGCTAAGTGATAAACTTGTGATCCTTGTTTACATGTTATTGGCATTTTACAGGTAGTCCATCATTCTTCTGTAGAAACATTTACTTTGCATAGCTTATTATATTTTAATACATGACTATAATGTATCTGGTTAAAATGTATACTCTAAAACCTAATGACTATTGTAAAACTCAAGTGACACATTTAGCTTCTAAGGCAGATACAAGAAGAGGGTCACCTTACCTATATCAAATGGTCATCAGATGCTTTATTAAGACTCTTTAATGACTAGGTTCCATTCTTTTGAAATACAAACATACAGTTTTGGCCTAAAATCAAGAAGTGTTCAAACCTTTAATAGTAAGCAATTTCCTTTTCTTATTAGAAAAAGTACTTTTATAATTGAACAATTTTACATTGGGAAGAACTATAAAATCTCCATGGTTGTGTTCTCAGTGTCATTTGTAGACAGCTTCTGGTCGCTTCTTTATATTAGTAGACACAGGCAAACTGTGTAAAACTTTGACAACATCCCACATCAGTCTTCGTTTATAAAAGAATGGTATTAATAGTAACATGTACACCTGGATCCACAGTTGCATGTGTTCAAACTGCAATAGTCTTACATAACGTTATGTACGTAGACTGTTTTAACTTTGATGGTATTCTGCTTTACAATTATAACCTTGAGCTGCATGCCTGATTTTCAGTGTAAATATTTGCTTTGGCTCCACTGTTGGTCAGTAGTACTAAATCAGAAGTACAATCTGTTTAAAACTGTCTTTGACTGAATTCCAACATCTAGTCCTGGACGCTGTTTCCTTCCCCCATCCTGTCCTTCTGAAGTACTGTGGGCCCTTTTGCTGCCCTTTCAATGTCCAGAGTTTTCATCCAGACAAGGACATAGCTCACATTGCCTTCTGTCTTCCTTCCCCAGAGCTCCCAGTCCGAATGGTAATTCTTTTGCCTTGTTGGCTAGGTGTTTAGAGGGTGTTTAAATTGAGTCGCATTAAGTCACAAATTAAAAAATTTCCAGACTTAAGTTTCCCATCGCAGTGGCAACAATTGGTATTTTCATTTTCATCATATTCTATCAGTCCAGACTTTGCAAGGATGGTTGCAAGTGGGGCTTCTCACACCACCATTTCTGAAGAAAGCTGATTTATATCTAGTATTATGAAAGAAGAGTATTAGAAGAGGCTCAAGGCCAATCCTTAAAAATTAAAAAAAAAAAATTATTTTTGAGAGAGACAGACTGTGAATGAAGGAGGGGCAGAGAGAGAGGGACACACAGAATCTGAAGCAGTCTCCAGGCTGTGAGCTGTCAGCATAGAACCTGACGCGGGGCTTGAACTCACGGGTTGTGAGATCATGACCTGAGCTGAAGTCGGATGTTTAACCAACAGAGCCACTCAGGTGCCGGTTTGTTTATTTTTGAGAGGGAGACAGAGCAGGTATGGGAGAGAGGCAGAGAGAGAGAGGGAGACACAGAATCTGAAGCAGGCTTCAGGCTCTGAGCTGTCAGCACAGAGCCCGATGCAGGTCTTGAATGCATGAATGGTGAAATTATGACCTGACCTGAAGTCAGATGCTTAACCAACTGAGCCACCCAGACACCCCAAGGCCAATCCTAAGCCAAATTACTAATTATCCCATAATAGTTGTGTTTAAATATTCCTTCAGATAGAATAGCCAACTTTATGTTATTTTTAGGAACATACCTTTACGTTGAAATTTGAAGGTGATTAGTCTTTAAAACTTATCTTGTTCTGTAGGTTTACAGAGATTTTTAGATAGTAACATAAGAGAAGTTTAAATATTGTTTATATTATGAGTCATAATTCTGTGTACTTGTTTTTATAATTGGGAGCAACATTCCCCTTCCTCCCACCATGGTAAACTGAAACAACAGAGGTTGTTTGTAGCCTTAATAGACTGTACTGAAAACAAATTCAGAATATGAATCCAGACTTTGAATTTATTTCTGATGTTCTGTAAAATCATCAAATCACTTGGCTCCTTTGCAATTATGTTTATTTCCACAAAAGGAAGATACTATAACTACCTCGTATTTTTAAATCATTTATTTTGCTGTTATTTACTAAATCCTATATAAAAGTAAGTAGCTAGATGTTTAATAGTAATGAATATCTTTTTTGATTGATTTGCAGAGTCAGCAGAAACTTGAGTTACTGTCAAATTTTGCATTTAAAATTAAGACTAACTTATACTCCTTATATATGTTTATAGTAATGGTTTGCATGTTTAAAAATCACATAGACATTAAATATAATACTTGAGAAAAGTTTCTTTCTAATAAGAGCCTTTAAGATATAGGTACATCTCAGAAAATTAAGCAAAACCATGTCTCCCCGCCCCCCACTTAAGTAACATTTCCTCTACTTCATAAAACATGGTGCTCAGAATATGAGAGTTTAGTGCTTTTTTCTCTGTATGAATGATAGTATATTGCTTTCCCAGCTTTGAAATATTTCAGTAAACTATCTATACAGGCATTCTTAATTTGGGCAGATAAGCCAACATTTTATTTATTTTTAAAGAAGGTCAACCAGCCTCTAAATGAAGAAAAGTAATGGATCAGTGTTTTGGCTACTCTTTTGGACCATGATACATTCTCAAACTGTGGATTTCCTCCTATGATCTCTCCTGTGGGTTCATAATTTAGTATAATTGGTTCCAGTTCTTTATTGACACAATCACTATACAGATTTAAAATGTTCTAGAAGGAAAAATCATTCTTTTCTCTCAAGAAACCCTTTGGCACTAATAAAAAGACCACCTCCTTCTTTATCTTCTAGTAGCAGCTTATTTAATTAGGTAATTGCAATAATCTCATTGCACAGCTCTGAAGTCTTCGTGAACAGGAGTTTGTTGTAACTGAAGTTATCAAAGCTCTTTAAAAGTCTCTGTTTCTTTTTACATTTGTTGGAGCTAATGAGTGACATCTTGTGCTGTCAGAAGAGTTAAGCATTATGAAGCTGATAGTAGAAGTAAGGTAGACATGATTGGAAAGCAATAGGCTGAAATCTACTGGCCAAGAGAAATAACTGCATTGTTATCCTACACTTTGGTTTACAAGGGGCAAAATTATGCAATGGCTGGAGTTGCACACAGCTTTATGCTTCTTTTTATACATTCTTTATGTGTTACAATGGAATTATTTTTTTTAAAGAAAAAATAATTGTTCTAGATAGTTTTCCTCTGCTGTCATGTCCTTTGAGAAGATAATGGGAGGCTACCTTGAATAAAGTATTCTTTTATTTATCTTTTATCATGTTAAGTGTGACAATTTTTAAAAAAATACTAAATAAAGGATTTTAGGAATTCATTCCTATATATATCCTTAATGAGCATGGATTAGTTTTCAAATAGAATAATCAGAAACTTATGATGGGTGAACAGTTATGCAGACCCAAGATCAGGGTCCTTATTTATGTTTTCAGGTAATTCTAGTTATAGTCAGGTAAGTCTAGTAACATTTTAAAAAATGAAAATAACTTTGGTAAAATATACAGTTGAATTTTAAAGGTATGTTAGAGAGAAATTAACGCCATTGTCAAATGTCTGTTTTTATTAAAATGAGATTTTTGTTGATTAGATAAAAATTTGGTGACCTTCATAATTGTGAAGAAATACATAGATGGGTTATATTTAAGGCAGTTTGCTTTTTGGTCACATGTTGGTTGCATTATATTTAGTCTTATAAAATCACGTCTTAATTGACAGGGTTTTTATAGGAAACAACTGGATTTCTAATTTGAAATAGAGGACTTTACTTTTTCTTTACTTGCTTGGTTTGGCTAGTTGAGTTTTGTTGAGTTGGTTTTAATGAGTGACTTCAGTACATGTTTCTATGCTTGAAACTAAAATGTGGGCTGATTTATAGCATTTAGTCTTTGAAGACTATACTATATTAAATAAAATTTCAAACCAATTTTGGTGAAGTTGGAAAAGAGAGCCTGGTACTTAGAGATCAAATCACTTTAAAAGAAATTGACCAAACTAATGATGTTCGTTGAAATGACCGTGTATATGGATACACACACATACTTCTATAGACATGGTCTGTATAAATATCAGGGAATAAAATAATTAACATTATGAATATGAGTTTAGGAACTATGCCTAATAAACTTTTGTATTAATGTGTTCATAAACTTGCATGTAGTTAGAAAAAAGAATAGGAAAAAATACAACGTATATATTTCTTTTTTTTCCCAAAGATCTTATTGTTGTTCCTAAATTTTAAAAATCAACACAGTTTTTAAAATAGGACTCTCCATCATCTTATTTAGGTTTAGCATTGGTTTTTAAACTTTCAGGGAGAGACAAATAATTCTATTCATTACTCCTGTAAATACATGTATTTAAAGTTTGTTGTATTGTTTCAAATAACTCATACAGACTTTTACTTTTTCATTTTATTTGATGACCCAGATCTAGTGCAAACCTTTAAGAATGTTCCACATATATGTAGGAAAAAATACGTGTGTGCATACACACACATGCACACACACTGCATTCGAAGATAAATTGTAACTCAGCTTACTGGCATTTCTTCACAGTTAGGCAGTAAAGATGCTTTCATCCCCGTCACCTGGATTGCTTCCGTTAAAATTAAAATGACAATTCTAAATGAAACATTTAAAATCTAAGAGGGAAATTTTGTGTTTGTGGATTATTTATTTCTATGTTTCCTCAAATCATCTCAATGTTACAGTTTTCAAAGAATTGATTCCTTATTTTCCGAATTCCTGTTCTTTCATTAACTTATTTTTTTCATTCTGATGAGAAAAATATGAGAGTTCTCAGAAATGTAATTCAGTTTCCTTTTTCACAAGTGGAGGCCTAAGCAAAAATGCCATTACTACTTGCAGTAGTTACTATCTTAGAACGCAGCACAGAAAGCCTAAAAAAGATAGCTCAACCTTTTGTACCTACAGTCTTAGATATTGTTAGGTAGCCATTCAATTTTCTTTGCATTGTGTGTGAGATGAATATTTCTTGAGACTTTTTTGTTTGCTTTACTAAAGAAATCAACGAAGAAAAAAAAACCCTCAAAAAACAAAACAAACAAAAAACACCCTGTAACTCATGTGAAGCATGCAGGGTGTTGTAATTTCAGTTTGCAAAGCGGTGTGATACAATGTTGCTGAGCCAAAAGCACACGATAGATTTAATGTAGCCAATTGTGTACTTTTGAAAAAAAGAGTAACTGTTCCCTGTGAGTTAATTTTGGATTTTTTCAAAATCTCTCTTTTAGGCTTTGTGCTGGATTCTTCCAGACAAATGCGTATTCCATGTGGGCCACTGTTCTGCTAAATGCTCTCAGTTCTCCTTTTGCAATCAAGATTATGTTGCTAAGGAGATTTTGCTTTTATTGGTGCCATTGATTTGTGTTAATACGTTTTGAATACCTCTCCGTATTCTTCCGTAGACAAGGCCAAAAGAAAAACTTCCCCGAGTTTCCCAATTTACATTACAAATGGAGCGGTGGTGTAATGAAGCCGATATAAAGTGGGCAGTTGAAAGGGAACTAAAGAAGGGCACTCAAGTGAGAAATGAAGAAATGTGCCGAGTGTAGCCTGTGGGCTGCCTTCGGTCCAGCTGCAGGAACTGGCTCTGGCCAGAGGTAGAGTGAGTGAGCACCTCCCCTCTGCAAAGACCACCCACTTTTTGGAGCCTGGGCTGCATACCATAGATTACCTCATTGACTAATATAGGGCCATTAAAAAAGTGAGAAACTTTTTTCTGAAGTGGCCAAGAGATGGCTAAAATCTGTTTCTGAATCCTTCCTAGTGCATGAATGAGGCTAGACTTTCTACACCTTATGACCTGAAGTTGTGCTTTTAAAGGAAGCCCTATGGATGAACCAGTTTCTTTTGGTTGTGAGGATTAGTGTATTCAACTATTGTTCGTACGGCTCCAGGTGAGAAAGACCTGAACTGGATTGCTAAATTGAAGGTTTTAGTTACATGCTCCTTGGTATCATATTCTAGATTTCCAGGACTCTCTTCACTATAAAGCTCAAATATTCTGAGTGGAAGGAGAATCCAAATAGACATGTCTTGAACCAGTGGAGTGATTTGCTTGGTTGCCATACTTGAAGGTGCTAAAGACTTCCTTTTATGGCACAATCATACACACCCTTTGTAGTGGTTGACATGGTTCAGACAGTCTGGTACTGACACATTAGTGGCTTTGTTTTGTTTTTTAATCAGCACAAATACTGCACTGATACAACTTGAAGAAATTTTAGACATTTTAAGTTAGAAATGTCAGAAATCTAGAAACTGTGAAGAAAAATTGCTACACAAGTCTCAGCTAATTTAAAATTGATCACAAGGGAAGTATCTCAAGTATTAAAAGGACAATCCTGCATTATTTAGAGGTAAGAAATGACTCTTCCTGTCAAAACAATTAATTGATCGTTCTTTAATACTGAGTGATCTGGGCAAGAAGCATAAATTGCAAAGGCATTTTGCTACCAGTGGGAAATAATGGAATTTATTTTCAAAAATTTGAAAAGGAAATCCTTAATTACAGTACCTTTTCATTAGTTGTTTTCCCCAGAAGATGGTTGTCAGCTATGGCGCTTCATAGATAAAATCCCAATTTCCGGACTAAATCTGGTTGAGAATTTTTCTCTTACAATCCAAAATCTTGGGTTGTATTTCTGGATGTTTCTCCCCCTGTAGTATTTTTAAAGCTGCTGCTGCTGCTGCTTTTAAATGCTTATCTATAGCTTAAAGACTACAATTGAAAAGTATAGGGATGAATTTAAATCTTCAGCCTGGTATTTCTGACTGTTTATCAATGGTTTCTCTATTAATTCTACCATTCAATGCTATAATCCTAAAATTGAGAATTTGTAAGAATGAGGAAAGTAGCTAAGACTTCATTATAGGTGAAAAGTAGTGAGAAACACAGTATTTTTATATATTGAGAGCTTTTTTCTTTCCAAGTTGGAATTAATCCACTGAAAATGACTTTTACATTACTTTAAGCTTTAGAATTCTTATACTTGGACAGCCTGATGTGAAGAGGTGGGCAAACCAGTTCTGTTCATGTACATAAAGCATAATAAGCAGTATAGTTTTACTCTGTACAGCAAACGTACCAAAAACTCTTATGAAATTATTTTTCAAATACAATACAGGTAAATTTTACCAAAAGTATTCTAAGTGATGAATTCTGATAAGCCAGCTCTTCAGAGTTAGTCTTCTACTTATAACATACTGCTACTACCTGCTAGAAGGTAATTTTATAAAAGAATACAGGTGTAAGAAATGAACCACTCTGCCTCAGTTGACTAGTATTTCTTCTGTATACTACTTAGGGCAAAGGTAGGTTAGGTGATTTATGAATGCATGGCATGTTTGTAAATAATAAAACCATTGACAATTTGGCTGGAAAAAGCTTTTAAGAAAGGATATGTATAGGAAAGCATTATCTTCTTCTCCAGTTTTGTCAGTAGTGGGTCTTGCTTGTTAGCCATGGCCCAGAGGCATTTTTTAAAAATGTGGAATATCAGAGCTGGAAGAAACCCCAAAGGTATCCTATGGGGATGTTTATTAGAATTGACTGGGGAGTTTTTTTTTTTTTTCCACATACACATGACTATATCCTTACCCCACCCCCATTAGAATTGGGAGGAGAGGCATGGACAGCATGTATATTTTGAAAAATGTTCTCATTTATGGTAAGACGTCTTCCCTTCCCATCCTAACCTTATAATGACTTAGGCAGTTTGTCACTTGCATCCACTCTTAGGTGGTTAGTGACAGTACGAGGACTAAAATCCCTAGTTCGCAAATGTGAGGTCTTTCCTGCAATAATGCTATAAATACAGTCTTTTTTTTTTTTTTTTACTAACTTAGTGATTTTTTTAAGATCCAAAAGTTATCATTTGAAATCCAGAAAGCATTATCAAAATTGATTCTTTGTAACTGAAGGAGTATTATTATCTAAAGCAAAGCGTTAAAGCAAAAAATCCCCCAAATTTCTTATGTCCAAAGTGAGGAAATTTTAGCTCTAGTTCCTGCCCAACCTGAGAACTGTGACTTAGACATTTAGTTAGTTATTGCTGATCCGTGTGAAAACATTTAGAATGGCTGGCAGCCTCCCAGGTCCTGAGTTAAACATTCTGCGGCCTGACGAGACTGCTGGGTAGCCAACTTCACATCAAATTAAACACATTCTCTTCATGATGAATAGCTTGGAACCTAAAAACTTGATTTCGTTACAAAAAATGCAAGGGGTGTGTTGTTTTCGAAGTTAAAATTATTTTTTATGTGTTACTGCCACCATTCTGGTTGTGATTGTCAGGTGTATTTTCTTTTGGTGGTAGTGAGATGGAAGAGAAATGGACAAGAAGGGACTTTTGGTACTAATAAAATAAAAAAGGACTCCAACAAGGTTGGACACAATGTGGCCCAGAGATGAACATTCATGAATTTTGTATTGAAAAAATTTACATTTCATTAACATTTTAAATTACAAAGGCAGGTCTACAAATACTGGCTTGTATGTGTGTGTTCTCATTGCATTTTCCAAGCAAACAGTGAATAATGTAATGCTAACTTAACTATATCCTGTTTCCTTGACATTAATTTCCCTCTTTATTTTATTTCTCTCCCCCCCCCATTTTCCTTTTTATGTTAAAGTGTGGGCTAACTGTAATGTGTAGCAACATTAATTTCAGTGAACTCTACATTTCCTATAGATCTATGCACATACACTCCACGTAATGTTCCCTGTGTAGCAAATGCTTGGGGGATAATGAAGTGGAGTCTGAGTGTCATTGCTCAACTATGTATAGTAAGCCATTTCTCCACAGACTCGCCACTCTATTTCTGCCTCCTCATGGATAGAAATCAACTGTCTTGATAAGGAGTGACAATGTAAAAATGGAATGTGTGATGATTAATATTCACTAGAGATTAGAAATTCAACTTCGGTTTGCCATTCTTTTAAACATGTTCTACTTCGGGAAGTTCTGGGAGGTTACAAAGAATTTGAAAGGGTTGTGGAGGAAATAGTGGCTGACTAACATAATGAATTGAAATGTTGGAACTAAGAACTCTATGCTCGAGGAGCTGGCTGGCCAGCAGGCTGCCAGTGTAGGGTAATTGACAAGCAGGTGCCTGAGAGATGAGAGGAAAGGCCTGAGTTTTAGTGATTGGCATCAGCAATAATAACACTGTGGCCGTGTCTGAAGAAGAAAATCGTCTATCATGTGAATCTGAAGTATGAACTATCCAATTGCAGAAAGTTATGATGTCTAAAATTGTTTTTACTGACTGAAAGCGCTTTGACCAGGAATCTCATTTAAGAGCTTGTTCTTGTACAGTTTGAAACTTTAGCAGCTTAGAAAAATATAGCAGTTTTAGATATGTTTTTGATAAAGCTATAAACTTTAAAAATCACAGAATTTTTAATACTTTTGTGAATGTGCTTTTCCTTTGAATGCTTGGACTGCTCTCAGAAACTCACATACTTTGGGATTCTCTTCCCAAAGAAGCAGCCATCAGTGAAGACAGCCTTTTGATGTAGGATTGCTGAACTCTGAAAGTTGTCTTTCTGACAGTAACAGTCTTCTTCCAGCAGCCCCTATAACTATGCTCCAGATGTGTTATAATCGAATGCCACATTTTCAAATGAAGAGTAAACATGAAGAATTTCTTGGTTATGTCTGTGGTTCCTCCATTGAGCTACTCTGATTTATTCATCGAAATTGCATTCGTGGAAGGAATTTGTATTAAGATCACAAATTCATTAAATCATTTGAAATCAATTGGAGAATGTTTTAGTTAAACAGGAAGATGAAGTATAGCAGCTAGCAATGTTGAAACCTATATACTTACAAAGCATGCTAGAATTTGTTCAAGGTAGACTTCTGAGTGATGTCTAAAATCACTTGGAATATTTAAATAGTTTAAAACAAGAAATAAAAATGAATTTTTATTTTTATTTTTTTTTTTAATTTTTTTAATGTTTTATTTATTTCTAGGAGAGAGAGAAAGAGACAGAATGAGCAGGGGAGGGTCAGAGAGAGAGGGAGTCACAGACTGAAATAGGCTCCAGGCTCTGAGCTGGCAGTCAGCACAGAGCCTGACGCGGGGCTCGAACCCACGAACCGCGAGATCATGACCTAAGCGAAAGTCGGACGCTTAACCAACTAAGCCACCCAGGTGCCCCAAAAATGAATTTTTAAAAAATAGTTTAAAGTATTGACCAGAGATAGTAGTAGTTCTGCCTTGAGATGTAATTTAGATTTCAGAATTTGAGTTTTATTTTTATGTTTATTTTGTCAAAATGTTTAATTTGCTTTCTTCAACATGAGAAGGCTTAAGGCTTTGGACTTTTTGAAACTGCTAGATCTACTTGTTGAAGTTTGAAAACAAATCCAAGGGAATGGCAAAAATTAGTCATACAAGATAGGATTTACTATTACAGCAAATCTTGCTTACAAAATTGCCTTTCAAAAATATCTTTTTTTCAAAGAAAAGAGGAAAACAAATTTTACAAATTTATTATTGTCATTTAAATGCCACTTCAAGGGTGTTTTCTTTGACTCTAATTTTAACAGTTTAAAGATAGATGATTACCTCATCTTTTTTCCTAAAGCAAAGGAATCCAGCTCAATATGTTAAATCTACTGTTAAAAGCTACCCTGTTAGTATACTTTTCTTAATAATATTGTTCATTACATTTAAGTAGATAAAATAAGTTGTCTCAGTTATCTCACATGATCTATAGAACTGTTCCAACAACTACAGTTTTAGCTTTAAAAAGTACTTTCATCATTTTTTTGGCATCAGTTCAAAATTCAGAAGGTACAAAAGAGAATAGTTGCTAGTTTTCATTCCCAGTTTGCTTCTGTAAGTAATCATTATATTGTTAGGTTATTTTGCTTTGTTTTTGTTATTTGTTTTGTTACTACAAATTTGTTTGTAATAATAAATATTAGTATTTATTTTCCTACCAGTTATTAAGGAGAGTTATTAATATTATAGTGTCCACAAATCATGTAGAGTGGCCTGGAATTGTAGATGAAGACTTCCTTTAAAAAAATGTAGTTATGTTAACTAGAATTTAAATTTAAAACAAAATGTATTGAAGTGTACTTCCAAGAGATGACACCACTGTAATCTGAGGACCTGATGAACTACTCTTCCTGATTAAGACCAAAAAAAAAAAAAAAATCCATTTAATAAGTTGTCTTCGAATCTATAGTAAATCTTAGGAGAATAGTCTGAGAACCAGTTGCCCCTCATTGTGGCTAAATGTACTAAATTGATTAATGTAGATTTGAGTGCTGAGTAACATAGCTAGAAATAAGTTACTAATGAAGACATTTGAAATACTTTAATAGAGTCATACTTTAAATGGGTTTGGCAAGAAAGGGCTCAGACAACGTATTAAGTTTGACCCATTTCCAGATATTGTGCCAAGTGCAAAAGATATTAAAGGAAATAGCATCTCTCTGCTTCTGAAGAGTTGAGGAAATAGCATCTCTCTGCTTCTGAAGAGTTGAATAAGCGTGCAATGTGATACGATAATAGCCAAGGGAATTACCTGGTATGGTAATCGCCATACCATGTAATGGAGCCATACATTTTGTATTGTGGGGGAAGTTTGGTGAAGTCTGCAGGAGAGATAGTAGAGGTGATTTTGAAGGGTCAGTTGAAACTTAACGGACATGTGCAGAGATAGAAATGTGTTGCATTAAAAAACAGGAGTTCTGATAAGTACAGGAAACAAACAGCTGCTGGAGGGGAGACAGATGGGGGATGGGCCAAATGGGTGAAGGGGAATGGGAGGCAAAGGCTTGCAGTTATGAAATGAATAAGTCACAAGGATGAAAGCATAGAAATAGAAAGTGAAGTCAACAGCACCGTAGTAGCATTTTATGGTGACTGATGGCAGCTACACTTGTGAACATAGCATCACATACAGAGTTGTGGAATCACTACATTGTAGCCCTGGAACTGACACAACATTGTATGCCAACTACAAGTACATACATGCACTCCTAGCAACAAAAATGGGTTCTGCAAGACTGGAAAACAGGGAAAATTGGTACATAGTATTCCTTGTTAAATTAATGAATTATTTGGATGCATCAAGAAAAGGCCAGAAAAGGAAGGAGCATGTTTATCCTGCTGAAATTTTAACTCTAACCTGAAGCTATCAAAGGATTTTTAGAAAATGAGTGGGCCTGATCAATCTGTCCCTGGCAAAGCTCATCCTGACCCTGAAACCGGCCAAAAGAAATGAGCCCCAATGTTCATGTTTTAACCTGTAAAGCTAACAAGTCATAATTCCTTAAAGAACTCATTATTCTAGAAATAAGACTAAAAGGTAAGAAGGAATAGAGGTGTAGAAAAATGATTTTGCCCTTTAACTTAAAGACTAGCCTTTCAAACAGTTTTGGATAGTTATCTGGTAATTTATCAAGGAATCTGCTGACTGTACAGAGTCCAGTGCAGGGCTCAGACTCATGAACCGTGAGGTCATGATCTGAGCCGAAGTCAGATGCTCAACCAACTGAGCCACCCAGGTGCCCCTCAAGAAATAGCTATGAGGATTAACATAATGCATATGTGCCAATGGCAATGCTACCCAACCATAAGCCACCAGGAAGAGTAGGAGTCAGACAAAGTTGGTTCGTTGCCTGTTGAAACCTAGGGCACACACAGTGGGGGCATCAGTAAGTGTATATCA
Source organism: Hyaena hyaena (assembly GCF_003009895.1). Taxonomy (NCBI): domain Eukaryota; kingdom Metazoa; phylum Chordata; class Mammalia; order Carnivora; family Hyaenidae; genus Hyaena; species Hyaena hyaena. The sequence goes on along the minus strand of NW_024081525.1, from coordinate 33,893 downwards.
GTCAGATAGCACTGAAAAGGACTTTATTATAGGATCTGGACTTAGTTGGACGAGTTCAAGGAAGCAAGAGTTTGCTTCCTGAGATTCTGTCAGGAAGTGGGCCCTATTTTATGATTGGGCCTCTTACTAGATCTTGTTTAGAAAGTGGGAAGAATGAAATTAAAGCTGTAATTGGTAAAGAAGCAGCAGCTGCTAGTCTTGAGGGGGTGAGGGGGATGTTTGGAATTTGTGCTTTGCACTGTGGCTTTGTTTTTGTCTGTACTTAGACAAAATTATGAAGAGGACGCCTCTGTCTGATTTCATCAGGGTCACCGAGTGGCCTTGCCTAATATTGGTGTTCTGTGAGATTAAATGTATGTTCAACAGGAGAACACCAAGGCCTAGCTGATAGTAACAAACCAGCCTCCAGGTGCCAGGGGCTGCTTTTCTTTCTTGCGTCACTTAGTGCAATGCCTGGCATACAGTTAAAGCTTAAAGAATATTTCTTAAGGAATTGTAATATTGAGCCCAACTCTCAAATGCATTCCTCAATCTAGCATAGTGGCTCTGTTGGCCTCTTCTATATGAATAGATTTTTCTCATGTTTTAGATGTTTACTTTGAGTTAGTGCTTTTCATACTCAGGAAGGATAAATCAGAATTTTAAACTTCTGATTCTTTGAACATTTTTATGAATGTGTAACGGACAGTTTAAAAATTGAATTCCAACGTGTCTATTTTATGTAAATATCACACTGGTCAACCTTTATAGGGTTTTATCATGACTGAACTTAAGTATTAAGTGTAGTTATTTGAATGATATCTGTGTTCCCAGATATACCACAAGAGCAGGTCCCTATTTGCCTTGTTATTTTATCCCTAGCAAGACTAAGTCTTGAAGAAATGGTTGTTGACGAACTCAAGGAGGAAGAGATGCTGTGCTTGGAAAGTGGAACTGAAACTAACATCTACTGAGGGGTTACTCACCACCAGGTGTGACTTTAGACACTATACACAAGTTATAATGAAATCCTGTACATGGAGGATAGTTTCTCTATTCTGCAAAGGAAGCTTTGACTTAAGCTGAAGAAACTTGCTCTTCTAGGAAGTGATTAAGCTCGATTCCAGATCTGTGTTATTCATCAAACATTTAATAAACACTCGTATTACACTGGGAATTCAACTTATCAAAGGCTGTCATTAGCATCTGCTGCCTTGTAATTACAGCAGCTCCTTCATCTGCTCCCCCTCTGTCATAGTCACTTGGGAGTCTCAACGTGTTTGCAACATAGAGTCCCTGACTCTGTGCTTACGCCTAGCAGCTGAAGGGGGCTGGAGAAGATCCCACAACCAGTGCTCATTTCATTTTTAGCTCATTACCACAACTGTAAATACTACCCACAGTTGCGATTATACTTCACAAATACAATTGTTCTCTTGCTCTCCAATATTACTTTGTCATACGTTCACTTTCCCCTTAAGTGTCCAGCACCAACCCTCTCTTACAACTGAATCTTTTCATCCATCTACATAAAAACATTCTCTTTTGCCTCCCATCTTTAAGCAAAATAAAACTCTCCCTGAACCTCATATCCCTACCCCTCCTCTCACATCTCACAGAGAGCTTCTCAGAAGCTTCCTCACAACCCAGCTTACCTTTGCTGACCCTAATATGGTTTTGGTGGCCCTCTCCCCTTGAAAGATTACCAACACCACTTTGCCAAGTCAGCAGTTGAGTCTCTGTTACTCTGAAGCATGGAGTCCATTGGCCATTCCATCCCCTTCCCTCACTGTCTTTTCTGTTTCTCTGACAGCGTGCTCTCTCATCTCTCACTTACTCGCTCCTCTCTCCACCCACTGGCTCCAGCTCCTCCTCCTAACCCCCAGATGGTGGGTTGGACCATCCAACTTGTGCTTGTGCTCTGACTTGTGCTTGATTTGTGCTCTGTTACCCGATCTCATCTAGTGCTATGGTTTAGATACCACTTATCTGCAAATTCACGTTACCAGCTCTGACCTTTCCAGTGAGCTCTAAGTTTAGCTATCCAAATGCCAATTTAACACTTCTCTACTTGAATAACAAATAGGCATTGCACACGTAAAATGGCCAAAGCAGGATTCTTGGGTTTCTCCCTGTGAAAACTATTTTTTCTTCATTCTTCCATATCTGAGTGTGTGGCTTCTTCACTCATATGTTCAAGACAAGAACCCCACGGTTGTCATTTCCCCTCCATGTCCCCCGCTCCCCGTACTCTACCTCAGAAATACGTCCTCAGTACTTTAATCTCTCTCCCATATCATTGTTTGCACTTTTGTCTAAGCTTCCATTACTTTCTGTCCATTCGTACCTGAATTATTGCTTTTAACTGTTTTCTAACTTCCTATGTAATCCAGTCCTTCCCTATGTTTCGCCTTCATTTCCTATTTCCCAGCATCCAGTCTCACCCACTCCAGTCTTGATACTTGGTCCTTTTCCTGGTTACTCAAAAAGGCAAAGTTTAGTTCTCCTTTGGGGCCTTTTATTCCGTGTTGCCTTTGCCTAGACTGACTAACTTTTCTGGTCATTCATGTCTTAGCACCAGTGTCTGCTTTCATCACTGGCACCACTGATCTGAATTAGTCCCTTTACCTAGTCAGTATCCTACTATATTTTCTTGATTATATTTTTCACTGTCTGCATTTATCTTACTCATATTTTTGTCATTTGGTATGTCTTCTATTTGATATCAACCCCATGAAATTGGAGACATTGACCAATTTAAATCCTAACACTATATTCCCAGCATGAAGAACATACCTGACACATGATAAGTGCTCAAGAAGTATTTGTTGAATAAATAAATTTTATAGCTATATATGTTTTAATATAAAACTGTTATTACCCCACAACTTTGACCTTAGGAAACGTCTCTTGTTTCTCTTATGGCTCTGTTCGTCCATGGAGTCATTACCTCATTCCTTCCTTTGAGAAGCTTAGTCACTCCTAACCAGCCACTGTTAGGAAACTGTAGTCTTCAAACTCCTTCAGATTGAAAAGAAGGGCCATAGGATCTTTGAATAGACATCAGTGAGGAAACTCAACAGTAGATTATCAATACAGACCAAAGCAAAAAATATGGACACAGTTATAAAAAACTCTCAGACGCTTGAGAATTTGGCTTGACCCTTCATTTAACTAAAGTAGCATACTTCCCTGATGAGGCTGGTAAAAGGTAACACTCTTAATGTGATGTGAGGAGAGATGAGACAAAGGCTGGGGTCTACTTTGAAAATACGTAAATCTCTGATAGGTCATGACTTCAGACCACACACAGACTGTCCTATGAGAAAAAAGCAGGAAAGAAAAACTTCTATCCTTTTTGTGTTTGTACAAAATAGAGGGTAGTCCCAAGAGTGCAATGCTCTTTTCCAACCACAGACTGATCTTTCCTGGAATTGTAGAAGTGGGTTTTTTGTTTTGTTTTGTTTTGTTTTTTTTTAATTTTTCAAGTGACTGAAACAATGAAATTTAGTCTTCATTAATCCAAATGTATTTCCTAATCTAAGAATGTGCGTGCTGAGTGCACTTTGCCAAGCATTTCAAAGTGATAGCAGGGTATGATTACCACTCCTATTTATTTGCCTCACCTCTTTTCTCTTATGCAGAACTTGTTTTCAAATATGTAAATTCTTCTGTAGCCTAAAGTTGTTAATCTTCGAAAACAGGTAGCACTTGGGCTACATTAAAGGTTAACAGGTCAAAAATTAAGGGTTGTCTCAATGTGATCTGCTATCATGCTCACTTTTATTGTTAATTTTTACTAGGTTTCTGCTTCCTTACCTATAGAAGGGGACAGTGTTCTAGGCATTATTGTTAGGGTATGAAGCAAATGGTATCAAGGCAGATTAGAAAAACTTTAAAAACTGGTCATTTACGATTGGTCTACTCCCTTGATTGCTCTCTGTATACAAATGACATTGAAAAGATTTGGAATTTTACTGTGGTTAAAGGAACAGTTTTTGCTAAATAGGTTGGAAGTGGGGGTCATTCCAAAAAAAAAAAAAAAGTAACAGACATTAACAATTAGTCATGAGATTTTGATTACAAGAAAATTGTTTTTCTTTAAATAACTATGTAAGATAAAATAGATCTGTTTTCCCTCTTTTCTGTATGCCCATTAGTAATGATTAGAATAATGAAAAGGAGGTGTGCCTGGGTGGCTTGGGCAGTTGAGCATCAGACTCTTGGTATCAGCTTAGATCCTGATCACAAGGTTCGTGAGTTTGAGCCCCAAGTCGGACTCTGTGCTGATTTTGTGGAGACTGCTTGGGATTCTCTCTCTCTCTCTCTCTCTCTCTCTCTCTCTCTCTCTGCACTCCACCCCCACTTGCACTCACATGTACCCTTTCTCCTCTCAAAATCAATAAACTTAAAAAAAAAAATTTAGAACGTTTAGAACCAAAAATTTAGAACCAAAAGGAAATTTAAAATAATTTAAAAAATAAATTAAATAATCCTGAGCTTCATTATTACCCATCAGTTTAGTTCAATAGTGGAGTTAGCACTTACACTGCAGACCAAGTCCTACTTGCCAAATAATGGCTCCAGTCAAAGCTGCTGTGAGACCCATTTTGCCTGTGGCCTGGGCCGCGGCTGTCTCTTCCAATGCCAGTTGCACACCATCATTATGTGAAGCTAATTTGACAAGTTCTGGTCCTTATTTTGCACGCGTTCTGGCAAACCCAGTCTCTGTGGCACTTAATAGTACCATTCATTGTCCATCAGTCCATCATAGTGACTGCCTTTGGGGCTCTCTGCTGTGTGCCATATCCCCCAGGCACAGGAGAACCACCAAAGAATAGAGGCCATGTATGACTCCATTGAGGGTAAATCAAACTCAGAGGAAAGACTCCAGGAGGAAGGCTTCCCGCAGCACAGATACGCTTTAAACATTCTCCCTTTCAACTGTAATGAAAAAAAAAAAGCACTTAGCATCAAGGCTTTCCCCCCAAAGGAGTGATGCTCACTAAAAGGTAATACACAGGTCGGAAGATTGAGTTTTGAGGGGTAAGGAAACTCCCCAGACCTGTACTGGTCTTTCTAGTGACAATTTGCAGAATATTGCTGGATGTGGGGAACAGGGTTGAGGTGGGGATGTGGGGGAGGTGTTAACTTATTTTACTTCCTCACACTGCGATTTTAAATAGAACAGATAGAATGGAACAAATGAGCCAGATCATTTTCTTTTTCTTTTCTTTTTTCTTTTTTTCTTTTTTTGCAATGAGGCACATATACGTTGAAAAACAAAAGCAACCTGCAGTTCTTGAAAACAAGGAAACATTAGGAGGAAATGAGGTGGGGGAACATAATAGAAAAGTGGTGACACCTCTTCCTTTAGGGTAACAACAAGGGCCACTAGAAATGCAGATCATTCAGGCAAGGCAGTGTGACTTGGGGGTCCGCAATTGAAATGTAGGACACAGAAGAGTGCAGAAAGTCAGTGAAGCCAATGAGTGCGTCTATGTAGATTTCGGACGGATGCTTCCATCTTGCCGCCCTCCTTGTCCCTCCTCTCTGAAAGCCTCTTCACTGTGTGTGCACAGAAAGCAAAAGAGGAGGAGAGGGAGCAGGAGGGGAGGGCCTTTCTTAAATATCTGCTTGTGGTATTGTCCTGCGCTCACCAAGAGAAGCTTCACAAGGCGATCCTATTAGAAGTGAGAACAAGTACCTATTGTTTAGGCTTAAACAGCTCTAAGTGTTTCTTCTAGAGATAATTAATTTAATTAAAATGGTCCCTGAAGCCAAACTGAGCTTCATATTGAGCACTACACAAATTCCTTCCAAATTCCAGCACAAGGCTATTCAGGACTGGCAAGCTATCAGCCGTGTAATGCGGTAGACGCACTGGGCCTGGCCCCCACAGACCTCCCTTTTTGACTCTGCTTGGAATGGAGGCCTTAGGACAGGGGCTAGACTGGAGGCTCTTCCTGGGCTGAGGGGAGTGCCATTAGTTGCGATGGGTTTAAAGGAAAGAGCATCCTTTTTCTGTGGATTTAGTTGCAAAAATGATGGTGACGTTTTTTTCCCTTCCTGGTAGCTTAAGAAGGAGACATTTGGCTCACTGGTTGCATCCAAATCAACAGTTCTCAGTGTGCTGGTGTTCAATAAATATACATTGAATGAATGAGTGCATACATGAATGAAAAGCAGTCCCTTTGGTTGGCAGTTTGGCCTATTGTCATCTGGAGTGAGGAGGTAAATTGAGTAGCATTTGATCTTCGATTGAAAACTACCAACTGTCACGTGGCCCAAGGGGCCCTAAGAAGGCAGCCCTGGATGGTGGTTTACTTATGGTGCGTGTAACTCAACATGTTTATTCCAAACGTCCAGGCAGCCACAGTGTAGGAGGCCACATGGTAGGGCCATTTAGCCAGCAGACGGAAGTCAGAAAGGCTGGGTTCCTTGCTGCCTTCCTTTCTTGTGGTATGTCCATGGGCTTGTTGTAAAAACCTCTCTCAGCCTTCTTTCTCCATCTATAAAATAAGCATAATATAAAACCCAACTCACAAGTTTATTGTGAAGTTTAGGTAAAACATTGCATTCACTCAACATGTACTGAACACCTACTATGTGCCAGGCATTGTTCTAGGTGTATGGGAGACATCAGTGAATGGAATAATGCTCCTTGTCTTTGTGACGCTTGTAGTCTAGCAAAGGGTAGAGGGGTGGGAAGCAAACAAAAAACCAAAACCACAATTAAATCAACATATGCTGTGTTAGGAGTTCTGTGTGCTTGGGAAACAGTGGTGCAGGGTGAGAGTCCCCAAACAGGGGATCCGGGAGGAAGGACTGGGTTACAGTTCTATGTAGAGCAGACAAAGGGACACAGAGTAAGCCTCACTGAAACGGTGACGCTGGAGCAAAGTTTTGAAGTTAGGGAGTAAATCATGTGGCTATCCGGAGACAAAATGTTCTAGGCAAAGGGAACAGCAGGTACAAAGGCCAGAGGGCAGGAGGATGCCAGGCATGTTTGAGAGCCAAGAGCAAAGAAGCTAGTGGCTTGGAGGGGGACACGTAATGGCAGAGCAGGTTGTATAGGACCTTCAGGCTAATGTCGGAACCCGGAGTGAAATGGGGAGCCTGTCTGACAGATATTTTAAAGGATCACTGGTGGGGGAAGGAGAATAATAGCAGCTGTGTATGCTCACGATCCAGTTGAGTGAACATTGCTGATGCAGGCAAGGAGAGGGTTTGAGCTGCTAGAAGGATGTGCTTGAGTGGTGAGTGGTGAGAGGGATCGGCTCTGCGTAGATGCACAGGGGGTTCTGTGGTGACAGGTAAAGGGGCAGAGATGTGGGTGCAGATGCTGGTAGGGGGTAGACGTGGCCACGAGAGTCTGTGGACGTTTGCCTCTGGTTCTCTCAAATTTCTCAGGAAAGTAGGACCCAAAGTAATCAGCTGAGGGGAGGCGGAGGGAAGAGAGCATGAACTCGCCGTTGAGGAGAACAGGAGAGTAATGGACTTTGGGAATATGCCGTGCATGGCAGGCGACATGAGGGGCCCACGGAAGCGTTCATGATCATGGACTCAAAATGAGGCTGCTCAGTGCAGTTGAGTTTTTCACCAGACACACTCCACCATTCTGTACAGGCAAAGGCTTGTGACTTTGCTAAGGAAGGACGAGAAAGCGAGAGGGGCAGGGATTTCAGGGGTTCTGAAGGGTGTAATTACAGCATGATGACTGACCAAAGAATTTAAGCTGGGTAAGGAGAGGAGTTAGGGCCCCAAGTGGAAAAGGGGAAAGATCGGTGGTTTGAAGGAGTTGGGGAACTAGGAAGTGAGCTGGAAAGACTGGGGGTGGGGTCCGCATGGTATCTGTCAAGTTAAGATTGTGAAAGTGCATCTAAAGTTTTAGGATCATGTCTGGTGCAAAGCAGACCCTCAATGATTGATGGCTATCGCTAGGAGTTTGTAACGCCTTATCCAAAACCTTTGAGACCAGATACGTTTCATAATCCAGAATCCTTCAGATTGTACAAAGGCCATATGGCACGTTTACGTCTCTGTCGAGGTATTGGAAAGATTTCCGTCATCAAACACACTGGCATTTCTTCAGCGGAATGTACGAATATTCACGTCAAGTGGGACACACAACCTCCTATAAGCCTAGGCCAGGTTTTGCTACTTGACAAGTTTTAGCACTAAACTTCAAAACAACTTTTGTTTTTAGGGACCTTTCAGATTTCCGAGGAGAGAAGGTGAACCTGTAGTGATATTTTACTAAGAGTTGTGAATTTAGGGGAAATCGCTTGATTGCTCTAGACATTAGTTGTTTCTGAGTAAAAAGAAGGCTTTGAGTGAATATTTCTGAGCTACTTTCTAGCCCTACATTTTATGATTTTTTGATATCCTTTGCAAAATAAAAGTTTTGTTCTTAATAAATTCTCCATAAGACAATTAGAGAAAGAGGCTGGGCCCAAATTTTAAATTAATAAGCGAACATATATTTGTTGACTATTAAAGTCCCACTTAAACTGTTCATATCAGAAGAATTTAGACACTTCCCTTTCCATGTGCAAGGCTAAGAAAAATATTAAGTCAGGAATAGGCAAATGAAGCATTCATCAAATTTGGTGAAACCTCACTGGTCAGATAAGTTAGAAGGTCAGGCTGGATTCATACAAAGTTTTAATAATAAAAGTACTTACGAAATGCTGCATTGTGTAATTACATTCCAGTTTATTTTTATAATGGCTAAGGGTTTCCCATTAGATGTTAAGCCACGACTTGGTTTGATGATTAGATGAGGCTGATTTTTAATTTAAAACATAACATCCTTTGCATATAGTGTACTTAACAAAATCCTGGGGGAAAAATGTACCCTTGAAGTAGATGAAGTATATTCTCTGCTTTTAGACCCTCTATTCATTAATTTAGCAAATCCTTTCTTTGTAGGTGCAGCAAAGGTAAATGTCAGCCCAATGTTGTCCAATCACCACACATTCCCTGGGGAGGCATTCCAATATGGAATTCACTTTCTGGAAGAAAGCACAATAGCAAAGGATGTTGCAACACTCCAAATGCTAATAGAATGTTTTGCATTTCTTTCCTTTCTATATATTGTTCTTTTCTACAAATAATGATCAGATATACCTGTTATAAACTAAAAAGTCCCCAGGGGCTGGCTCAAGTGTGTTTTCCGTCCAGATGGTGCTAAGGAGCTACTCTCCACGTGTCCAGTTTGCATTACCACATTGATTTGAGTTGGTAATTCAGCAGTTTCTTCAAACGTCTTCTACACAATGGCTTTTCCCCTTCAGGATGCTCTTAACACCATTTCCTGCCTTTTTGCTCAGCTCAGTTATAATGACTTAGTTACTAATTATAATGAATTAATACTCATTAAGACTCACCTTAGGTGGCGACTTCTTTCCTGCCTCTACCACCAGCCCCACTCCCAAGACTAGGCTGGGTGCCCTGCTTAAGTGCTCCTATGGGAGCACCATATGCTCCTTAGTGTTGTCAGTCATCTCTTTAGTGACCAAGTGCCTGGGTCAGTCTCACACCGGACCATCAAGATGGGAGGGGCTATGTCTGTTTTCTGTCACATTGATTCTCCAGAGCCCAAGCAAGACTTCAGGGACTCCAATCAAATGAGACAACTACCTGGCCTTATTTTGGGGGTCACCTGTGTATATCTCTGATACCTATTGAGAAAGGGGTTGGTCTGCCCAGGCACACACTTTTATGAGACTGATGCGCTACCTACTGCGCTAACGAGGCACATAGGCACACACTTTTAAAGACACATCAGGGGCACCTGGGTGGCTCAGTTGGTTAAGCGTCCAACTTTGGCTCAGGTCATGATCTTGTAGTTCATGAGTTTGAGCCCTACGTCAGGCTCTGTGCTGACAGCCTAGAGCCTGGAGCCTGTTCTGAGTTCTGTGTCTCCCTCTCTCTCTGCCCCTCTCCCACTCACCCTCTCTCTCAAAAATAAATAAATATTTAAAAAAATAGTGAAGACACATCATTCCTCTACGTACAGACAGGTAGACGCTAATAGCACCTTATATCTTACATTTCAACCGTAACATTTACTAAGCTCAAGTTGCTCTATTACAGTGAAATTGCATCAGATGACAGCACTATATATATATTAATGTTTTATTTATTTCTGAGAGCGAGAGAGACAGCGTGAACAGGGGAGGGTCAGAGAGAGAGGGAGACACAGAATCCGAAACAGGCTCCGAGCTGGCTGTCAGCACAGAGCCCAACATGGGGCTCGAACCCACGAGCCATGAGATCATGACCTGAGCCGAAGTTGGACGCCTAACCGACCGAACCACCCAAGCACCCCCAGACAGCACTATATTTAAAGCCCACAGGCTTCAGCTAGTTCAGAGGACTGGTAATTTCAGTATAAAATGATATCTGCTCAGGTGGCCCCGGCCCCCAAGAGAGGATGTCCTGGGGTACCCTACCTGGATAGTATCACGCAGTGTTTGCAATAGGTGCATGGTAAATACTCATCATAGTCCGGAATGAATGCCTTGAAAATGGAATCTGTATCTTGTATCCATTCTCTCTTTTCCATTATCCCCTGGGTCAAGCATGATGAGGCCACAGCAGCACATGACCTCAGATGCCTCTGAATGAGGAGTGAAGGTGGTTGGCGCAGCTGAGTCTCTCTGTTTGGCTGCACAGTCCAGCCCCGCCCCACCCCTTCTCAGCCTTGGTCACTACTTACGTGAATGGGGGAGCCCTGCAGTTGCTTCACAGAGTAGCCAGCAGCCTTGCTACCCCAAGAGTGATCCCCAGGCCCCAGCTGTCAGCATCACCTGGGAGCCGGTTTGCAATTCAGAATCTCAGGTCCTCCCCCAGAGCGCCAGACCAGAATCTGCATTTTGACAAAGCCTCAGTTTTTTGTTTTTTTTTTTTTAAATGAGTATAACATCACATTAGTTTCAGGTATACCACACAGTGATTTGACAACTCTCTACATTATGCTGTGCCGGCCACAAGCTACCGTGTGCCCCATTACATCACCGTTGACTGTATTCCTTATGCTGTGCCTAATCCCCAGAAGATTTTTAAGCACACTTAAATTTAAGAAACACTGACCTAGAATGTCAAAGGAGGACCAGGACTTAAGCCTCACACTTCCAGGAAGAGAGCTCCAAGAGGAGCAGAAAGGGCCATCTTGAAGGGGGAGCTGGGCCCCAGGGAGAAAGAAGATAAGGCAGCCTCTCCAAGGGGATGAGGAGGGGAGTGCGGACAGGAACATCACAAGCGACATGGGAGTTATATACCAGGCCTGAGGTGGAATTCAGAGAGGAGTAAGCAGGACCCAAAGCAGTCATGGGGCATGGAGTTAGGATGCGGTGGGTGCTTGGCTTTGGGCCCAGAAGAGGTTTAGGCTCCAACATCCTAGAACTCAAATCTTGGCTCACTCATGCACTGTTAGGTAACAAACCACCCTGTGTTTTCGTGGCTTAAAACAGCACCTATTTATTTCCTCACGTAGGCTGGGCTCAGCTGGGGTGCCTCATCTCTGCCCCATGACACATTGGCTGGGCTCACTCACATGTTTGCAGTTGGCCAGCAGTTGGCGGGGGTGGGGGCTGGGGGTGGGTGGCTGGTCCCAGCTGGCCTTGCTGGAACAACTCGGGTAATGGGGCCTCGCTCTCCGTGAAGTCTCTCATCCTCAGGGGGCGGGGGTGGGGAGTGATTTTGTTTGCAGGGCAGCAGTGCTCTAAAAAGGCCAGAGTAGAAGCTTCAAGCCTCTTGAGGTCAAAGCTTGGAAGTCACTTCTGCTACATTCTATCAGTCACAGGCCACCTGGTAGAAGGAGCTTTAACAACAGCCTGACCGGCTACCACACTGGGTCATGACCTAGGGCGAGTTATTATCACTTTTCTGAGCCTCCGTTTCCTCATCCTTTAAACTGTGAGCAATGAGGGGCACCTGGCTGGCTCAGTCAGGTCAGCATCCAACTCTTGATTTCATGTCAGGTCACGATCTCATGGGCTGTGTGTTCGAACTCTGAGTCAGATTCTCCACTGACGGCATGGAGCCTGCTTGGGAGTCTCTGTCTCCCTCTGTCTCTCAAAAAATAAATTAAATTTAAAAAAAAGCAATGATACCTTTTTCATAGGATTATATTATCTGAGACAAATAGCTCTTGTGACTGGCATGTAATTAGTACACAGTAAATGATAAATATTATTAGTACCACATAGCTGAAATTTGTGTCCTTTCTCTAGAAAGCCATCTTTCCCACTCCACACAGAAAGTACATTTAAAGTGACTAAATTCTACTCCTGAAACCAATACTACACTGTATGTTAACTAACTTGAATTTAAATAAATAAATTTAAAAAAATAAAGTGACAAAAGTATTAGATTCTCACTGGCAGGTTTGATAGGGGCAGGTAAAAGACATGATGTGTGTGTGTGTGTGTGTGTGTGTGTGTGTGTGTGTGTGTGTGTGATAAAAAAGGAAACAGAATGAGCTGAGGACTGATGGTTGACAAAAGAGACAGAAGGATTTAGTGAGGGGAAATGAGATATTTCTGTGCATAATTTATAGAAACTGTGGGCCAGACTGATCATTCAGGTCAGATACCACCAAGTGTCAAACTGCATAAGCAAGGTGTGGTCTGAAGACCGACAGAACCAGCATGAGCAGTGGTTGTTAGAAATGAGGAGTCCTGGGGCTCAGCCCAGACCTGTGTCAGAATCTTCCCGTGAATGAGATCTTAGGTCATCATCGCCTGCAAGCTCAAGTTTGAGAGCCTTTTTGTTGTTCCAAAGAGCCACTTTTCACCTTGCTGGGTGGATCTGCAGTGTCTGAACTTGGGTGGAGCCGTTGGGGAACAATTTCTATTGGAGGAAGACCTCATGAGAAAAGGAAAAGAGCACATGTCAACTTTTGAACATCTTGTGAGATGAGGTGGGTCATTTGAAGGGAAAAAGTTTGATTTGGGGTCATCACTTTGATCAAGTTATAGGCAGAACCAAACAAAGGCAAGAGAGATATGCAGAATTTTATGAAAATGTCATTTAGAGATTTGTAAGAGTCATGGTCTGGTGAGACTGGAAGAATAAGAAAAGCATTTAGAATAGAATCAGGCATGAATAAGTTATTCTAGCCAATAAAGTGGTAAGCAAATGGGCAGAATCTGGATTGCAGATACACCAGGTCATGCTGTAACTTAAAACTGGGAGAGACCAACACTCACTAAAGGGCATGAACTTGGAGTTGTTTTTGCTATGGCAATCATAACAAAAGTTCACTATGTTGGTTGACCATTGTCAAGGGGAGAATGAAATCTCATACCTTGGTTGAAAGCCTCCTGCCAATATGAATGCTCATTTCACTAATGTGGTGACCTTCACTCGTTTGGGATGGTGTAACTGTTTTCTTAATGGAGTTTTTAATGCTGTTAAGATTTAGAGTTAACTGGAGAAATGGTGAAATCGATCGAATCTATAAAGTTACCATTTTTGCATAAGTTCAGGAAGAAAATTTTATAATCTTGAGTATGATATGTGTTGTTTAGTATTTCAAGTATTTGTAAGGAAGGATTTGACCTGTTAGAGAATGGCAATCCCAATTTAATGAGTGTAATTACTAACTTTTGGTTGAAACAAGTAAAGAGACCTTTAGGAACGATTTTAGAGTACTTAAGAGAACTTCAGATTTGCTATGGCTCTGTTTTGCTAGAGTCGTGTAAGTGCTTGAGTGCTTGTCAGAAGCATTTGAAGTGCTAAAAATGATCCGATATATTCAATATATAATGGAGCTTAAATTTCTGGTGGAATTTAATTGAGCTTGTAAATGAGACTGTTTAGGAGAATTTAGTTTCTGTGGCTTTAGTTGACAGAGTTTAAATCCTGTCAATATTTAAATAAAGTTTCTAAATTGAACTTTATGGTTTAAGGAAACCTAGGTTTCAGAATTAGTGAAAACTTGTTCCTTTGATAAATTTCGTATGAATTAAAAATCTCAAAGTATTTGCAAGTAGTTTCTATTATGCTCTAAAGCTTCTACTAAGAACACCAAAAGTTTCATGTTGACATGAATAATTTAAATTTAAAAATAAAATAATTTAAAATAAAAGAAAATAATTTAAAATTGTCACCAGCACATGGTGAGTTTAGACATTGTAAAGCCAATGGCATTATTTATTCGTTTAAAATATTTTTTTTAAATTATTACTTTTTGGTGGGGGAGAGGGTGGGTATGGAACACTCCTCTTGCACCAAGATTTTCAAATGTATAACCTTCAGGTTCAGCTGGTGAAATACTCACATGCGTACCGTCTGTAGATAACTGGGCAGCAGACCACACAAGAGGCCTGTAGGGTGGTAAGTATCTGAATTAACGAAGACTGCCGAAAAGTGTCTCTCATTCAGACTTTCCTTCTGTTGACTCTTCTGAGGACTTGAAAAAACAAAAAGAAATAAAAAACAGCATCGACCTTTCCTATAGAAATCCTTATACCCGAGGGCTTGATAAATCCAGCTGGCCTAATGACGTTCCCTTGATACTGGTCTCCCGAAGCCCCCATTGGGTGCTTAATGTGGCCAAGCCTGTCCCTTTCCCCACTTTTGTGAAGAATTTGAGTAAAGGAGAGAAGGAAGCTCAGAGGAACAGCGTATTTTTTCTTAACCCAGAATGGTCGGTCTTTTGCTTCTAAATTGATGTGCCTGGTGCAGAATCTTTGTTACATTGCTATCCCTTCGGCCCCTTCTTTCTGACCCTGTCCTAGTACCTCCTCTAGGACCTTGTTATATGGCAGAGCACTGTACTTGGTGTGTACTTGTTTATTTCCCCCCACCCCAGAACACGTCAGAGCAGAGCTCGTGTTTTATTCATCCCGTATTCCCCTGTGGCTCCTTCCAGAGCAATCTGCACATTCTGCATGCTCACAAGCTGTTTGTGTAGTGAACGAATGAATGAGCTATAATAGCGCCTAATTGCATTAGAAATGTTTACAGAAAGGAATACACAAGGGTTATTCCCTCAGTTTGCTTCAAGTTCTGACTTTTTTTCCCCTATGTTTTAAAATGTTTTATTTATTTTTGAGAGAAAGAGAGAGAGAGAATAAGTGGGGGAGGGACAGAGAGAGAGGGAGACACAGAATCTCAAACGAGCTCCAGGCTCTGAGCTGTCAGCACAGAGCCCGACATGGGGCTCGAACTCATGAACTGTGAGATCACGACCTGAGCTGAAGTGGGATGCTCAACGGACTGAGTCACCCAGGAACCCCATCTACTTGAAATTTTAAGTATGAGGGGCACCTGGGTGGCTCAGTCGGTTAAGCATCTGACACTGGACTTCGGCTCAGATCATGATCTTTTGTCACAGTTCATGAGTTCGAGCTCTGCATTGGGCTCTGCATTGACAGTACAGAGCCTGTTTAAGATTCTTTCTCCCTCTCTCACTGCCCCTCCCCTGCTAGCTCTCTATCCTTCTCTCAAAATAAATAAAAATAAACTTAAAAAAATTTTAAGTATAGGATTAACCCAAATTTCATGGCTATAGTGCATCAATAAATATGTGCATGTTTTATAGGTATGTATGGTTTATCTGCACCAGGGAATAACCCTTGTGTAGTCCTTTCTGTAAACATTTCTAATGCAATGTTTACAGGTATGTATGTTTATAGGTATGTATGTTTATCTGTAGAACTTAGGCACAGTAGGTCTCAGGGATTGTCTAGTTGGCATTTATTTATACATTTATACATTTATTGTATGTAAGATGTGCTAAGCACTGTATGTACATGCATCGTCTCATTTAATGATGGGAACAGCATTAAAAGTACATATTATTATTATTATTATTTTCACTTTACTGACCAAGGAAACATACTCCAAGAGTATCTTGCCCTGGGGGGCAAAGATCATTCAAATATTTTTATATGTGACTTTGATCACAGCACATTGATTTTTCCAGTACACTTTTATTTAAGAATTCAAGCCAAAATGGAAATCATTTTATATATTTTTAGAAAATAGAAATTGATGGCGACAGGAATGGATCAGAAGTGGTTGAAGCCAGCAGGAGATTAAATATAATTCCAGGCTATGCATTTGATCTTTTACAGAATATTATTGAACGCCCAGTGGGTGTGCAGCACACTGTTCAGGCTATGTGAACGGATGGGGGGATCTCAAAATTGATTCAAGGTATGAGCCTTTCCCTCAAAGAGCTAAATATCTAATAGTGAGGACGTCCCGATTCCCAACAAGAGCAACACAGGGCAAACGTATTGAGCTGTGAGAGAAGAACAGAAGACATGCCAAGGGAAACCTCGCTCTGCAGGTTTCAGGGGACTTCAGAGAAAGGGGCAGCACTGAAGGATGGACATTCTGGTTTGGAGATGGTGGGAGCAGAGGGACAAAGGGGCGCCGTCCCAGTGGAGAGAAGAGCTGAAGCAAATATAAGATGAAACAAGACAGCAAGTCCTTCAGAGACCCTGCCCAGAGATCGGGAGTTCGTACAGTATGCGGCCACCATCTTCTCCTGCGCTTACCTCCCTTCACCCTCTTGTTCCTCTTGCTCCTCGCTGTCGTCCTGCTTCTCGCTCATACGCAGGTTCAAGGGTAAGAAGAGAAGTCCTCCCCTAATCCTGCATGTCCTTGTGGGTCTTTCTTTCCTACCCCGGTCCTTAAAAAGTCTGTCTGTAGTCTCCACGCTCTCACCCTCTGCTCACCTGCGTACACTCTGGCACTTCTGCTCAGTGTCCTGGCCCTTCCCTACCAGGACCCCCCCCCCCCCCCAGAAAGAGGAAGCTCTTATAGGGTCATCAGCACCCTCAGCACTGTCAACTCCAGGAATGCGAGGCCTGTCTGCCAGGTGGCATCGTTGCTAATGTCCTTCATGAAAACCCTACTCTCCACTGGCTTCTGGACTATTCCCTTCTTTGCTGCCTCTTCTTTCCAGCCTTAAAGAGTGGTGTCTTAGCCCATTTGAGCTGCTGTAACAAAAACACCATAGACTGGATGGCTTAAAAAACAAACATTTCTTTCTCACGGTTCTGGAGGCTGAGAAGTCCAAGGTCAAGGCTCTGGCAGATACAGAGTCTGGGGGAAGCCTTCCTTCTGGTTCATCGACGGCCATCTTCCCATTGTGTCCTCACGTGGCGGAAGTGGGGAGGGAGCCTTCTGGGGTCTCCTTCACGAGAGCACTGATCTCCAGCTTCGTGCCTGATCACCTCCCGAAGGCCCCTCCTCCTGGTACCATCACACTGGACATTAGGGGTTCAACATATGAATCTGGAGGGACACAAACATTCGGTCCATAACAAGTGGTGTTCTTTTACCCTTGTTTTTAGCCTGTATTTAGTCTCACTGTACATGGTCCCTGAGTGATTTTGTTAATCCAGCGGATTCAACCACTACCTCCCTTCACATAAGTACAGAAGAGCTCTACCGAATTTGACAACTACCAAACCTGAATTCCCGAACCCCCTCTGAGCACCAGGTACCTGAATGCTCCTAGTCGTTCCCGACAGACATCTTCACGTGGGATTTCCCACGGTACCTGGAGCCCGGCATGCCCAAATGGCACAAATCAGCTCTTCCCTCATTCCCGAATCCATTCTGCTACTGAGTTCCCCATCTGTATTAATGCTGCCATTCTTCACCACGTGTCCAAGCACGCCATCCAGCTCCTCTTCCCCAGGCCCAGCTGGTGTCTTGTCAGAGCTCTGTGTGTCCTCCACACTCACTGCCACGCGGCTTCAGCGTCTCCTCCTTGGACTACCCCCACAGTCTCCTCAGTTTTCCCTTTTCAGCTTCTTCAGATTCATGCTGGAGGACTACAGTGTGCAGACATCACCGATGTTCTGTTACTCTTCTCCATCTGGTGGAGGACAAAGACTGTGCCCCTTAGAAAGGCGCTCAAGGCCCTCTCTGGCGCCAGCCTCTTTTGCCTTCACTCCTGCATAGCCACAGTGAGTTCTAGTTCTATCTGACTCCTTGAAGTGGCCTCTCCGACTTTTCGTGTGTTCATTTTATGGCTGCCTCCATCAGACCGCCGTCCGCTGTCCCCCGGGGGAACTAATTAACACCTCCTATAAACCTAAACATTCCTGAGACCTCCAGGCAGAATTGGTGCTCTCAGCCTGTGAGGCGCTCCTACAGGGCCCCCTTGGTCTCATTCTTCTTTATATCAAGGGTTGGCACAGAGAGGCCCTAGGAGAGGTCGGAAGAGGAATGTAGAGTTAACAGTCTCAGGTCTCTTCCCCAATCCTCTGAGCAACAAGCTTCCAGGAAGAGTTCACTTTTTCATTCCTTCCAACATTCCCACTAAAGGGGAGTTTTCACGGCATCCGAGACTCACTTTTTTCCTCCTGCTAGATCCCTCCCTGGGGCTTGGCAAGAGGCGAGGGAGTTTACTCCTGGTGTGAACAAGGAGGCTATTTAGCCTCTCTGGGCTCCAGATCTCTACTGTGCAGTGGCTCAAGGAGCTGGCTGCTCTACCCCCACCCCCCCACCCCCAGCCCCTCCCCAACCCCAGCGTTAGAAAAGGAAATTTGGAAGCAAATTATTGACTTTCTTTGAAATGTCATGTCTGTAGGTGATCCTGCCACCTTGCAAAGAGATTGCTATTGTTACACAACATCAGTAATGACAGCAGCCTTCCGGAGGATTAAACTGTTATCGATCTTCCATTTTTAAGAACACTTTTGACTTGCAACATAAAATAGCAAATTTACAACATTACAGAAACCAAATAAAAGATTAGCGTGATTAAATGAAAACCACCACCAATTAATTTAATCTAGGCTAAAAACCGCAAAATGGCTACTAGCACTTATCATAATTACAATGACATTAAGGCGCCTTTTGGGGTTGTTTTTGTTTCCTTGTAAATGGGATTTAAGTAACATACCCTACGAAGATGATCAATCTAACTGCATGACTACCAGGTGCAAGAATTCTATTTGTGTGGCATGAACAGGGCTGCTAATCCCTCACTCGTTCTTTTCTGTTCGGCAGCTAAACATTTCCTGGTGTGCCCTGTAATAACAGGCAGCTGTCCTGTCAGCTCCGCCGAAAAATGAGATAATAAGGCAGGCAAATGATGTCTTTTATATCCCGAATCTACCACTTCCTGCAGTTTTCTTCTCAAACGCTTTAAGTAACAAGGATCTGGGCAATTTTCACACTGTTTCTTCTAAAAACAGTTGGTCCAGATTCTTGGTGAATGTCATTTCCCCTTGGGACATTTGGTGGAAAAAAGAGGCAGCCTGCTTCACTGCACCGGGACAGAAGGCCTGAGTGGGGCCTGTGGATGGAAATGCCCCCTTGGAAGTCAGCAAGGTGATCAGAGCGTTCGGAGGGGTGGGCTGGGTCCCCGAGAAGACAACCACTGTGGTCCTTTCTGTTGCATCACTGGGCCAACTGGCCCTTTTAGAAGCGGCAGCAAGAGCAGCCTTGTAAAGGGTTCCCCAGGGGCCTCCTGGCTGAGAAAATTCCAGCTGGGCGGGTAGGGTGGTCTTGCTGGGGCGGGGGAAGGGGGGGCAGGCTGTCTCCAAGGTGTGAGCTTCGAGGCCTCCTGGAGGTCATCTGTATCTCTCCCACATTTTACGAAAAAAGGAAGTTGAGGCTCTGTGCCAGAGGGCAGAGATTGGAACTTGACCACTGGCATTCTGATGGCCAGTCTTGCGCTGGTGGCTTTTCCTGAGATAAGGGAGTGTTTCTTGACATTCTTTACAGTCCGCATGGACCCAGGATGCATAACGTATTGAATCCTTCTATTTAAATTCTATTAATAATGCAGAAGGCTAATGTTCAGAAAATGCAGATTTTAGAATATGGTTTTCAGGGACGTACTCAATCATCATTTATTCATTCATTCATTCCTTCACAGCTCACTCACTGGAGAGGGATTAGAGAGACAAGGAGGCCTCTTGCTAATCTTGCTGCCTGTGGTGGGGTTTCAGGAGGTAGCAACAGCTAGAGAAACACATTCCGGAACATCCTGGACACAAGTTGGGCGTTACACGTAGGAGGGAAGAGCCAACGGTCTGAACGAATCCGTCAACTCCTCTTACAAGGCTCGAGAGAAAAAGACCCATTTCGCTTCATCCGTTATTCCGACTCTCAAGAACTCTGCCCCGTGGAAGAAGGCTCCCTCTCTCATGACAAAGTTACATTCTCCTTTCCTGCCTTTCACTGGAACTAGCCTTGAAGCAGCCGCAGGGCAGGGGCTGCTCCGGGGGCTTCAAGAGCCATGCCCGCTGTTTGCCAGCCAGTAAGGCCTGTGCAGACTCCTGGCTTGGAGGCCCAGGCTGCCGCTGAGCAGGGCTTTGTCTTACCGGCCCCAGACGGGGTTCCGGCTGGGCCCCCAGCTGTGAACCGCTCTTCAGGGGAGGCACGCTCTGGGGAAGAGAGGAATTCCAAAGATGACTGACTGAAAGAGTTTGCTGGTTTCCAGATGGCACTTTTTGCTCACTTCCCTGTCTCTGAAAGTCTGTGGTCAAGGTAAGGTCTATGCAGTGGAGAACCCAGTGAGGTTTGTTAGCACTGCTGACCCACGTTTCTTGACGGAAATGAGGCACCCTTCTATTCACTCAAGGGTTTTTCTCTCTAGGCTCCCCTTGTCCCTTAATTTGTTTCCCTTCCAGTCCTCTTCTTAGGAGGGGATTATATGTCGAGTATTTATTGAGCACTAATGTGTTCTACTGCTTTACAAGTATTACCTCACGGAGTCCTCCTAACAGCACAATAGGGCATTTCTATTGTTACCCTCATTTTACAGATGAGCAAACTGAGGCTCAGAGGGGTTGAGTGACTTACCCAAAGTCACACTGCTGGTAACCCAAAGGAATTGTGGTTCAAATGGAGGAAGTTTGGCTTCAAAATTTCTTCTCATATCTCCTCAAGGAGTAGAGGATGGGATTATCCCGAGTCTTCCAGAAATGTGTTGTCCAATACAGTAGCCACCAGCTGCATGTAGGTATTTAAATTAGCATCTCAATTAATTAAAATTAAATAAATTAAACATTTATTCCTTCAGTAGCACTGGTCACATTTCAAGAGCCCAACAGCCACTATAGAGGCCGCCATATTGGATAGCACAGATATAGACATTTCCATCATGACCAAAAGCGCTAATAGGCAGCACTGGCCTAGAAAATCCCAGGCCTTCTGTAATTTTGCTCTGTCTAACAAAGGCCAAGGACCATAACAACAAAAAAAAAGTAATCTGTTAAATATGTGGTCACTGAAATATAACTTTTGAAGATTTTTCGTGTACTACTCATAGACTGAAAAAAATTTCTTCCTGGAAAGACGTTTCTAATTCAGTGACTGGAAAAAAAAAAGACTCAAAACCTGAAGTATGTAAAGTGGAATGTATTTTTGTTAAAACACACCCATGCACACACACATGCACTCATAAAGAGACACCTGGAAAGGCACGTCACTTTGTGAAAGGTCATTATGCTTCCTTCGTGCCCAACCCCCCACTCACCCACCTGCACTTCTTTCAGTCTTTGCTCTTTTCCAGAAAAACCCCAACCCTGCCGCCAATCACACACACACACACACACACACACGCAGGTTTCAACATTTGCTAAAAATATTTACAAATCAGTTAAAAAAAGAAAAGAAAGCGGTGCCTGAGTGGCTGGGTCAGTAAAGCAAGCATCAGATTCTTGATTTCGGCTCAGGTCATGATCTCACCTTTTGTGGGATCGAGCTCCGCGTTGGGCTCTGTGCTGATAGCGTGGAGCCTGCTTGGGATTCTCTCTTTCTCTCTTTCTCTCTGCCCCTTCCCCATTCACTCTCTCTCTCAAAATAAAGAAATAAACATTAAAAAAAGAAGAAGACAAGACAGAAGGAAGGAGATCTGCGCAGTCCCTGAAGCCCACGCCTGGTGGCTTCAGGGTTGAGGGCAAGCGTGGCCACGCTCCTGGCTCACCAGTTTCTCCAGCAGCTGTGTATGCTCTGCTGCCTCCCTGTGAGCAGCTTCTGGGGTCTTTGTCCCCCAGCAACAGCCACAGGGGACTCCTCAGAAGGGCCCGGGAGGACGGGGACGCCCCAAACAAGCAGGCCATCTGCAAACACACAGAGAGTGGCCTGTGCGACGTGCTGGCAGAGGTCTGAGAACAGGTCCCAGAGCCGGCCTGCCTGGGTTGCCCCGGTCCTGACAGCTCCCTGGTGGCCGAGGAAGCTGCCCCCCGCTCCCCACCGCCACCAGTGTGGGCAGCCTGCCCAAGCCGTCGGCCGAGGGCAAGACCAGAGTGCCGGGAGCTGCACATCCTTTCAGCAAGCAGCACATTTGTGGTTTATGGCTTCCTCCGAGGGGTTGAGAGGCCTGAGGTTCAAACTCTCAGGGTCTCAAGGGAAAAGCAAAGGACTCTTATTAAGAAAACATTCCTAGCAGCTCATCTCGAAGATTGCTTTTGTCAGGCCCTGACTCTCGACCTTTGTGTGAGAAAGCGTGTCCCTGAGTAGAAAACTGGAAGGCGGCTGACCCCAGTCCCCGGTTACAAATTCCTCCCTGGACTCGGCCAGGAGCTGCGGAGGCCCTGAGGGAGGCCCAGCCCAGAGGGCCTCTGGCCGGGGAAGACCGCCCTGAGAGGCCTTCAGCTCTTTTTCCATGAGACACGTGTGCCCAGGACGTGGAGTTCAGAATATGTGGCATTTAAAAGCTCGGGGAACAGGGAATGATGGGGGAGGAAAGCCTCCTTTTTATCCCGTGAATTTAAATGCAGAGAAGAGAACTTCACCACAAGTCACAGGGAGGGAAATACAGCGAAAAGAGACTCTGTGTCTTTGAAATGCCTTTCCTTCCAGGAAAGCAAAACGTTTAGCTCACATCTGAGCTCCTCGAATCCTCACGATACACTTGCACAGCCTTGGGAAGTGAATGACCTGGTATCACTGCTTGAAAGTAAACACAGGACGCTTTGTCTTGGGCCGTGTGCGCTAGGGATTAAGAAGCACCTTTTCCAGGCTTCTGTATTAGCAGCAAGCTCCTGGTGTTGTTTGAATTGATTCTTACCAGTGTCATGAGGCTCCATTTCTTGTCAGGAGGGTCCTGGGAAGGGTAGGAACAGTGCAGACGAAGGGCCAAAGAAAGATTTCCCTCTGTTGGAGACTAAGGCAAACCGTCTACTGTCTGCTAGAATAAGTAAGCAGGGAGTAAGGACTTCCTTGTCAACTTCTGCCCACGCAGCTCTGCCCCAGACCACGCTTGCTGCTGAGGACTTGGGGTAGAAACTCTGCGTGAACCCTTTTTAATGAAATGATTGATCACTTAGGAGGCCCTTTTAATTTTATATTCATCAGGAATCGGTTCAAGGGGGAGAAGTCCCCTAAAGCTATAAGACAGTTGGGAAAAAATTCAGGTAGAAAAAAATTCAGGTAGAGCTTCTTTTTGCCTTTGTTTCTGGAATGTCACATCCAGTCCTACATGGGCCATCAAATTCAAGGCTTGTCAATGAGAATTTTTGGCCTATACAAAAGTTAAGAAGTAAAGACCTTGGGCGCACCTGGGTGGCTCCTTCAGTTAAGTGTCTGACTCTTGATTTGCCTCAGGTCATGATCTCACAGTTCATGGGTTTGAGCCCTGCATGGGGCTCTGTGCTAACAGCACAGAGCCTGCTTGGGATTCTCTCTCTCCCTCTCTCTTTCCCTCCCCTGCTCTCTCTCACTCTCTCTCCCAAGATAAATAAATAAATTTAAAAACAGTGAAGGTCTTTGAAACATGTTTCCAAATATTTTCATTATCATTCTTTTTAAGAATGATGCAGGAGGCCCCCGCAAGCATTTCCTAGTAATAGCGTTAGCATGAGGAAGTGTTTGGAGGTAGACCAAGTACCAAGGACAGCCCATTCTCATTATTCGAGGTAGTTATGTTTTATAAAGTCACTGTCAGCAATACTTAGCAAATACCAACGTATTTCTCCTGGGGAAATACAGAATTAGTAACCTTTGAGCTTCAGGTGACAACATCTTCATCAATCAATCAATACATAACCTTGAATCGTGTGTTTCCATTTCAGAACACCTTCCTTAGGAGATAGTGTTGATTCGTACACCTTGAACCCAGGCCAAGAGCACTATAACTCATGCCTGAAGGAAGCTTATCTAACACATGTCTTTTCTCCTTAGGGCTCTTGCACTCAGGAGCATTAGACCGCACATCATCAGCACCATGTCTGGGGGCCATTAAACACTGGAATCACCAACAAAAAGTACACAAAATGTGGAGCTACACAGATCAGGAAGAGGATACTTGTTCAGAATATGAGAGTTGAAATAACAAGGCAGAGAGTTGCCATGTTCAGCCTCCCGGGGGAACGTGTATGTTGAGTGGCTCAAGATTTTCTCCACTTTGGGCATGTCTAGGAGTGACCACAGAATTCCTGCAAAGTGCTGATTTTGGGGTTACAAGTGAATTTTGGTGGTTAGACAAACTCACAAATACAGAACCCGTGAATAATGAAGATTGACTGTACATCCTTCAGGGTAAGATCTCATTAACCCGGTTCTTGTTCCATAGTATTCCCCTGATGTTCTAAATTCATCATTGTTAGTTTGCCTCTAAAAAGGCAACAGCCTCTGGAAAGAGAAACAAATTGTGTTATTTTAGTCATTTGGACCTTAGGAATTTGTTTGTCAGGATCCTTGTTGGGAAGGACCTGAGAGCAGATTAGAAAGGGCCATGTTTAGAGAGTTCATATGAGTAGAGAGATGGAAAAGAACCATAAGCATGTTGTTAGCAAACTATTAAGGCACACACATTGGGGCGCCTGGGTGGCTCAGTCCGTTAAGCATCCGACTTCGGCTCAGGTCATGATCTCATGATTTGTGAGTTTGAGCCCCGTATTGGGCTCTGTGCTGACAGCTTGGAGCCTGGAGTCTGCTTCAGATTCTGTGTCTCCCTCTCTTTTGGACCCTCCCCTGCTCACACTCTGTCTCTTTCTATATCAAAAAAAAAAAAAATGTTAAGGCACACACCAGTGTGAGAGTGGGTCTTCACTCTCCCTGAAGGATGGTGAGACCCTAGAAGTCTACCCTTCCATGGCTGGAGCACACCCCCACCCAGCTCTCTTCCCACCCGCAACCCCCACCCCTACCCCACTAGACAATTTCCCAGAATTCAACTGCACCTAGTTTTGTTCTCTATCAGGCAGCACCATTCTCCCCAGATGTAGCTAATTTGCTCACATATGAAAACACTTCCTATTGTGGGGGCTGGAAACATCTGCTCCAAGATGTCGTGTGCTCTGTTGTGACCCCTGAGGTCTTCACTCATTCAAGTCAAATGGATGCAACAACCGTTTCAGAGCTTGTACACTGTGTGCAGGGTGCTGAGTTGGCTGAATCTGAGCAAGCAAGTGGAGAGTGGATGAGGACCCCCATCTTACCTCACATCCTGGACTCTGAATTCTCTGTCTTCACTGGTGAGTTCTGACTGCCTCCCTCATCCTTGCTTGGACCACAGCTTTATGAACTGTCAACTCTTTGGCCTCAGGCTAGACTTCTTGGCTTCCATCCCTGACTTGTGATTGACCTCTGCCCTCAGAATTCTCCCCGGTCCTGTCCTGATTTTCCAGTTTCCTGACCTTTTGCTTGGGTTTCTTTCTACTCATCACAGGCTTTGCACCCCTCAGCTTGTCTCCTCAGCAGCTTCCTAATGAAGCTAGGTCCTGCTGGTGTTACACCCTCCCCGCCTTCAGTGTGGTGCTCCAGTGGTTCAAGTCCCTCTCTGGGGAGGGTCTGGACCTCAGGCCCCCCACAGAGCATTCTGCCAAATGGGTTAGACCAAGGAAGAGCCGAGACTTGAGAACTAGAAATAGTCTTGCTAGTTTCAGGTGTGTAATTGGCTTCCTGTGAACTGCTGAACAAGTAATCTGCATCCTGGGTGTTTCATATTATTCTGGGCTGATGATACTCATGCAATGCTAGAGCCCAAAGTGACACTGTATTCCCTCATGTCAAATGTTAAACAACAACAACAAAACTTGAGACGTGGAAGGGTAAAGGAACATGCCCAGAGTATCCAGCTGTTAAATAACAGAGATGGGACTAGAACTCAGGCCATTGATCCAAATTTATTGTACCATGTGGCTTCACTTATTTAGCTGAAGGGGGCACATGAGAAAAGGAAGATTAATTACATAGCTTAGAATGATCTAAGCCATGGGGCGCCTGGGCGGCTCAGTTGGGTAAGTGTCCAACTTCGGCTCAGGTCATGATCTTGCAGTTCGTGGGTTCAAGCCCCGCATTGGGCTCTCTGCTGACAGCTTGGAGCCTGGAGCCTGCTTCAGATTCTGTGTCTTCCTGTCTGTCTGCCCCTCCCCCACTCATGCTCTGTCTCTTCCTTCAAAAGTAAATAAACATTAAAAATAAAGTAAAATAAAATAATGACCAAGTTCAAGTGCAGATAATGGAAATTACTTTAGCTGGTTTAAGAAGAAAAGGATTTCATAAGAGGACTGGGTGCTTATAGCATTTGCTGGAAGGGCTGGAGGGAAGGTCAGAGACTGGCCTCTGGGAACAGCTCCCAGAAGAGCACTTGTTGAGGTGGCCTGTGGAAGGAAATGACTTCTCTGCCTCGATCTGGAGATTCAGGAAGTTGTTGTCCCAGCCAGGGGGGCCAGGACACCCTGTTTCCACTGTGATCTGGGGGTTGGGAAGTCACACGCCCAACTGTAAGTATCTAAACCACAAGGATCTGCAAAACACAGCCTTGCCTTCTGACTCTCTCCATTTCCAAATCCAGATCCTTGCCAGTGCAGCTGATGGATGAAAGCTAAGTCACATCCAGAATCTTATCTGCGAAGGAGACTGGGAACTGTGGACTTGAGCCCCCCCAGGCTATGTGAATAGGAAGGAGGCTATACCACAAGGAAACTGCACCAGGCACTGAGTGAGCTCACGTCCAGAGCTCCCAGCTTACCACATATCCATTTCCTCATCTAGAAAATGGGGATCGTAGTCTTCTCTACTTCGTAGAGCTATTATAAGCAATTACTAGGCTATAGCATAAGTAAAACATGTATTCCCGGGACACAGTAAATACTGAATAAGTAGTAGTTACTATTTTAAAACTTTAGCCATGAACTTCATGCAGGTTTACAGTCTTCTTATCGTGAACTCTTTTGAGTTCAGTTTCCTATATACTCAGCCTAAACTTTTAATTTTCTTCAGCCTTGTCAAATTTGGTATGTGGTTGATTCCATAAAATTGTTTGACTAAAACAATTTGGGGGGAAACGCTCTCATTATTATAAAAGTTAAAAAGCATAATAAAGGCTGTCTCGAACAGCTGCTGACACTATAAAAAGTGCAGTATTGGAGGCACTCCTCTTAAGAACAGGGATAAGGTGAAGATATACCTCAAATATAAAATAATATAGCATTGTTCTGGAAGTCCTCGCTAACTCACTGAGCAAGAAAAAAAAAATAGAGTGTGACCATCATAGGAAACAGACCAAATGATCATTATTTGCAAATTTCTAGTATTACATATACTGTGTGAACATCTGCCAGGAAACACAAAAGAATCAGTTGAAAAATGACAGCATTAAATATAATAAGAATACTGAAATGACCGGTTACCAAATAAATATTTTAAAAATTAGCTTCTTCCTTTTAATTAGTAAGAATGAATTGGCAATTATAACATGAGAATAAATCCTATTTGCAACATCAACACAAATCACAATTTACCTGGAAACAATAAGAAATGTGCTGTATGGACAAGAAGGAAAATAGATATTTAATGAAGGGACTTGATGGACGCTTGAATAAATGAAAAACATACTTTCTCCCTAAAGGGAAAAACTAATAATGTAAAGACGTCAATTCTCTCCAAAGTAATAAATCCCTTTAATGCGTCTCCAATAACAATCCAAAAAAAAAAAAAAAAAAAAAAAAAAAAAAAAAAAAAAAAAAAACAAAAAAAAAATAAAAAAAACAAAAAAAAAAAAAAATACAGAGATTCCCACAAGATCATTCTAAATTTCACCTGGAAGAATAAATAAGTGAAAACCCACAAGACAATATGCCATTTTCCTTATGGGTAGATACAAATTAAGTTAAAGTTTTAAAATGTGAACTGGAAGGCTCCATGTCAAGTTCATGTCTGTGGGTGGGAGGCAGGGGAGTGGGCCAGAGACTTTGAATCAATCTGCTACATTGTATACTTTTCCCTAAGACAGATGTCTGAAGCAACTATGTTAAAATATTAATCTTTGTTTATAACATGTGGTAGGTGGTGTTATAGTATTCTCTGCAATTTTCTATTTTTATTTTATTTTTTGTCCAAAAAAAAAAGAATGAGGAAGATACGAAGTCTGTGCAAGATATCTGCAAAATTATCTGCAAGATAATTTGAATTCTTAATAATTAAAAGAGTATAGTTTTTGCACATAAATAAACCAATGACACTGAAAAGAAACAGATCCAAGGGGAGGGGTTTGATAAATACTGGTTGAATGAATGAATGAATGAATGAGCTGTAGCCAAGAAAAGCTGTTTCTTCCTGCTGATTTTTCATACACGTGAAGATCTTTGTAATCTGTCATTTTGGGTCCCACATTTTCCTCATGAAGGCATTATCCACTGTCTTGCTGATTTGTGTGGCTGCGTGTTGAGGACAAGGAGCAAATGATTTTTCAGCCTACCTTTATAGGCATCCGATTCTAGACAAAAAAACTTTCAGAGCCAGTGAGAAGCCAATTTTGCCCTAGCTTCTAGAAGAGGGAACCAGCTGATCTGTGAGACTGTGACCTTGCTGCCGGGTTTGTCTTCTTTCTCCAGCAAGTCCTTCCTACTGGTGGGGATGTTGTCCCCGTAGATGGTGACATTAAAGTCTCAGACACAGAGAGGACCACAGTCTTTCTCCAGGTGGGCCTCCCTGGGCCTGGGACCATAGCCAGAATCACAGCTCTGACCATTCGGGCTCATGACATCTTTCCTGTGGAAGTGATCAGATGCGCCTCTCTCCAACTTCTGCTTGTGTGTGGTCTCCCTAGGTCTTTAATCTTTTTGGCAAACACATTCAGAAATGAAGTTTTGAGAACGAGGCAATGATTCCTAGTCATGTCTTCATACTGGAGTATATACTGGAGCTGAGCAAGCGACCCATGTTCATGGAGGCACAGCCCCTCATGAGTTGGCCGAGGGAAGTCTCAGGTCAGTGCGCACCTCCCTGGGTGCGGCTGCACTGTCAGAAGCTCGAGAAAGACAGAAGCTCCCAAGGACAAAAAAGTGGGGTTTTCTCTGACTGGCAAGGCTACTTAACCAACTCAGCGTCTTTCATCCCGCTGTGCCTCAGACCCCCAGAAGGCCCTGAAGTGAAAGCTATGGGGTCTTGAACCCAGATGTCCACTAACTATTGTCTCTAGATTGAGTAAAGGCTCTGCCTCATACATAATGTCCTACTATTTTTAAGACACACAGTAGCCCCCCCTACCCTCCCAATCCATGACTTCACTTTCTGTGGTCTCCGATGAACCTCAGACGATCCATGGTCCAAAGCAGGTGATCTTCCCTCTGACTTCCTGTCAGAAGGTAAGTAGTAGCCTAATGCTATGTCACTATGGCTATCTCTGTCATTCATCTTATCTCATCACACAGGCATTGGGTCGTCTCATATCATTACCAGAAGAAAGATGAGGACCTTACAATAAGATATTTTGAGAGAGAGGGAGAGGTGGACCACATTCATAGAACTTTTATTACAGTACATTGTTATAATTGTTCTATATCATTAGCTATTATTGTTAACCTCTTACTGTGACTAATTTATAAACTAAGCTTTATCATAGATATGTGTACACAGGCAAAAACAGTACATATGGGGTTGGGTACGTGTGTGATTTCAGGGATCCACTAGGGTCTTGGAAGGAATCTCATGCAAATAAAAGGAGACTACTGTATGTGTACATTTTGAGGCCCAAATTTAGAGAAACTTTTTAGTTTCAGATGTTTTCTTCATGCTTAAATCAAGGATTTAAAAATACACAATCATTCTCATATTTGGAGGGGGGGCTCACAATTTTTTGAGGCACATAAAGGCTGTTTGCTAACACCAAAAAGTGCAGGGGTCATTGATCTAGATGCCATGACTTAAATGACCCAACCTTCTTTCCCACTCTCTATCAGAACTAATTAAACAGAGTCAATTCCCACAGGAAGAGGACACCAACCTGTCTTGGGATATAATAACAGACAAGAGCCACCATTAGTTAATGCTTACCATGTCCCTGGCACCGTGCTGTATGTAACATTTCCTATTTAACCTTCATGACAAATGCTGTGAGCTGTTATCATTCATTTTACAGATGGAAAAACAGATAACGCTGTTAGTGATTGATGAGTCTGGGCTAATATCACATTTCTAATCGCCCCATTTTCATTCAATCCACCGGCACAGGGCAGGGCACGAGGGTCTTGTCTGCTTAGAAGTGGATTTGCTGGATCAAAGAATAAGCACATTTTCACCTTGAGTAGGAGCGGCTCAAGACTCAGGAAGAGCCAGTAGTTTGGTTGGAGTCTGAAGACAGGAAAAATGCCGATGTCCTAGTTCAAAGACCATCAGGCGGGAGGAATTCTTTCTTACTTGTGTGAGAGTCGGCCTTTCTGTTCTATTCAGGCCCTTGAACTGATTGAATAAAATCCTCATTTTGATCTTTCATTAGTACTTATGAGGGTTGATCTACAAATAGAAGGTTTCTGCTTTTTGGGTATATAGCAAGATTGTAATTCTTGGCTCCCTTCCACCCATTGGGGTTGCTTGGGTCCATGTGACAAGTTCAAGGTAAAGCTTTTAATCGCTGTTTTGAGATCCTCCAGAGCTCAGTAGGGGTATCATCACCTACCTTCCAAGAGACCTCATGGCAGATACAATGCTGTATATGGTACATATAGTACAGGTACATATACACATGCTGCAGGCAAGAAACAGACCTTTGTCATTTAAACCACTGGAATCTTGCTTTACTTGTTATTGCAAAATAACATTGACAATCCTGGCCCATGCATACCATTTGGAGAGGGCAGTTGGGGAGACTGCTTTCCAGAAAGCCTCCTAACCCCTCCAGCGAGAGCCACTCTGTGTGCACATAAACTCTCTCCTATCCCCATTTCCTGTCATTTTCTGGGAGTACTTGTGGGGGCAGTCTCCCTCATTCCTTCTGTTTTTCAAATAGCCAACTCAAAGTCAGAATCTTGCAAACAAAGTTTGGAACCACAACTTTTAATGACCAAGTTCCGTGAAACGTTCAAGATTGTTCTAGAAAATCCAGCCTCACCCAATCCAGAATGCCATTTACTCACAGGGCTGTCGCACTAGTTACCAAACAGACAGGAAAAAAAATTGAATCATGAACCATCTCTGAACAGTTATTAAATAGTATCTGGTCCCTAATGGCGAATTCATTTTCATTTAATAACAAGTTATTGTGAAGTATAATGAAAAATAGAGTGGCATGCAAAACAAGCTGGCCTCTGTTTTCTTTGACATAGTGCCAGTTTCTTGGGCGCGGTGTTACAATACTATCCGTCTTCATAAAGCGCTCCTCGGAAAGCATTATTGAACAGCGGGAAGGATCAGTGGATGACGGCTTCATTAGTCATGACTAGGTAATCCTGGCCAATTTCTCCTGGGAATTATTTACACATTGCTAAATGCCCCTTGGTTGATGGCATCCAAAGAAGAAGAGGAGGAGATCAGTTATAAGATGTTGGATGTTAGCCAAATCTGGCCATAAGTGGTCCAAAGAAGGTCACAGAGCACTCGCTCTTCACTAGAGCTCTCTGGAATGCTTCTGGGAAATGGGACATTCATAGCTGGTACAGATGAGACCTTAAAACTCTTGCCATTGCTGAAGACCTAGTGGAGAGAAAATATTGGAGTGTTGTCTGCTTGGTAGACGAATTTTGGCTGTCTCATTGGGTAAATGGGTGGCTTGGCCCCAAATTTATTCTTGCCTCTGGCTAAAAACTAGGAGCTCTAAGAGGGCATCTTTGGGAGCTCCATAAATGCACAATAAACACCAGAATCCAACAAGTTCTTGTGAATCCTGGCAACCAGGTATCTGACATTTGCCAAAGATGACCTAATCTCCCCAGGGCTTGATCACTTAGCTTGGAGGCTTGAAGGACAAGGTGGTGGCTGCCAGTCAAGATTTCCCATGTTTTTGTGACTTCCCTGGTGACACTGCCTTTTCAGTTTCTCGGTGACTCAGCTGGGTGGGGGTTTTGAGGGGTGCTAGCAGGAAAGTGGTTTATTCTGCAAGTCCACAGAGTGAAAACTCTGGGGGAATGTTGTTACTCCAGCTCTCTGGCTGCTTCATGATGTAGCGCAAGGGCTTATGGGTTGGGAGATCAGAGTCTGAACCCGTGCCCTGCTCCTTACTAGCTGTGAGACCTTGGGCAACTTAATGATGCCTCTCAGGCTTAGTTTCCTCATCTGTAAAATAGGACTAATAATATCTCATAGGGTTTGTGAGGATTAACTGACACAATTAGCTGAAGAACTTGCCAAAATGTGTTGGTAAGTATTTCTTCTATTACATGTATAAATATAAGCCATGTCCTCCTTAAAAATAAACCAGAAATAACCAGAGAAGGGAAAATCAGTATGAGCTGTTCCTATTATCCTGCTCACTATCCCCAGCTAAATTATAAGCTCTTGTTTTCATTTACTTTTAAAAGAAAAGCAGGGGCACCTGGGGGGCTCAGTCAGTTGAGCGTCCAACTTCAGGTCAGGTCATGATCTCACGGTTTGTGAGTCTGAGCCCCGCATCGGGCTCTGTGCTGACAGCTCAGAGCTTGGAGCCTGCTTCAGATTCTGTGTCTCCCTCTCTCTCTGCTCTTCCCTCACTTATGGTCTGTCTCTCTCTCTCAAAAATAAATAAACATTAACAAATTAAAAAAATTTTTTTAAATAAAAGAAAAGCAATAATGGCCAAAAAATAATGACTAATATCTGTAGGTCATCACATGCTTGCAGTCAAATGCTCCACCCCTGAGCTATACCCTCTCATCATACGCTTGTTTAATTTTTACATCATCTCTGTTGTTGTTCCCCCTTTACCAGATGAGGAAACTGAGGCACAGAAAAGTAAGTTGCCCAAAGTCACACAGGCATATGTTTTGCAGCTGGGTTTGGAAACAAGATAATCTACCTGCAGACTCTCTGTCCTTAACCATCACTGCCATGTCCATGGATCTTTGTTGAATTGGACTGAATCTAGTACAGAACTCCTATTTGAACAGCAGGCTTCCTGAGATCATGTAAGTGTTTATAAATTGCTATCCTGGGGTGTACCCCTAGCTACTGTCTGCAAAGCCAAGGCTTGCCCATACTCAAGCTATGGATGCTTTGGGAAGTCTCCTTGGATCTGTTCTCTCTGCTCTCTCAACAGCGCTCTCTCTCTGAACCTTTCAACTGCCCACTCCAAGGACAACTCATTCATTAATGGCTCCCAGGAACCATGAATGAAGCCCCACATCGGGCTCTGAGCTGACAGTGCAGAGCCTGCTTGGGATTCCTCTCTCCCTCTTTTTCTGTCCCTCCTATGCTCTCTTTCTCTCTCTTTCTCTTGAAATAAACTTTAAAAAAAAACCGATGAGAAGATGACAGAGAGGCAGAGAGAATAGCAAATCAAAGAAGAGAGAGAGCTGGGGAGAAAAAGAGAAAAGAACAAGACAAGCAAGAACTGAAATGTGGTTACAACCTCAAGGTGGATTTTATTTTCAAGTGTTTTCTACCATAAAGTTGGAGAATTTATCACCTGAACTTCTTCTCCTGCTGCTCCTGGCTTTTGTGAAACAGAGAGATGTGTTATTCACTTTAACTAGCATGGAAAGATCCTGTTTTTAGTGATTCCTGACACTAGCTGAACTTGTAGCAGTAATAATTGTTGAAGATGAATTGCTTTTTTTTTT